>NC_142527.1:19095200-19265200 GCF_964205215.1 Stylophora pistillata | reverse complement strand
TACTGTCTGCAGTTAGTTATATATGTATATATATATATATAAATGAATAAAGGCTGATAGTTTCGAAAGAAACTGTTAGGGGCTGCGTCGGTGGGGGTAACGAAATAATTTGGATATATCAACAAAGTTGAAATGGTAAATTGGCCACCGTAACGATTACAAAAGCTGACGTTTCGAGCGTTAGCCCTTCGTCGGAGCGAATAGAGGAATTGTGGGTTGTGTGTGCTTTTAAAGGCAGAAAATGGAGCTACGTTATTGGTGGGAACATGGCAACGGGATTTAGACTGCCGGTTTGAAAGATGAACTTTTGTTCAAGATTTTTACGGCTTTCCGTGCTACCTAAGTGTAAGGAAAGACCGCAGATTGCCATATGTTGCTCAGAATGATTAGGTAAATTAAAATGCTTAGCGACTGGTTTCGATGTGTCCTTGTCATTCCTTTCCACGTCTCGAAGGTGTTCTGGGAATCGGCCACCTAGTCTTCTGCCTGTTTCGCCGATGTATATCTTTTTGCAATAAGCGCAAGTTATGCAATAGATTACATTGGCGGAGGTGCACGTGAAGTGAGCTTTGTATATATATATATATGCAAAGCTCCATGATTGTAGAGCACTCTCCGATTCGACGATAAGGTTTTTTACGTTTCTATATATATATATATATATATATATATATATATATATGCAAAGCTCCATGATTGTAGAGCACTCTCCGATTCGACGATAAGGTTTTTTACGTTTCTATATATATATATATATATATATATGCAAAGCTCCATGATTGTAGAGCACTCTCCGATTCGACGATAAGGTTTTTTACGTTTCTATATATATATATATATATATATGCAAAGCTCCATGATTGTAGAGCACTCTCCGATTCGACGATAAGGTTTTTTACGTTTCTATATATATATATATATATATATATATATATATGCAAAGCTCCATGATTGTAGAGCACTCTCCGATTCGACGATAAGGTTTTTTACGTTTCTATATATATATATATATATATATATATGCAAAGCTCCATGATTGTAGAGCACTCTCCGATTCGACGATAAGGTTTTTTACGTTTCTATATATATATATATATATATAACTAACTGCATATATATATATATATATGCAAAGCTCCATGATTGTAGAGCACTCTCCGATTCGACGATAAGGTTTTTTACGTTTCTATATATATATATATATATATATATGCAAAGCTCCATGATTGTAGAGCACTCTCCGATTCGACGATAAGGTTTTTTACGTTTCTATATATATATATATATATATATATGCAAAGCTCCATGATTGTAGAGCACTCTCCGATTCGACGATAAGGTTTTTTACGTTTCTATATATATATATATAGATATATATGCATGTGAGGAAGTAGCCGATACCGTTAAATAGTGCTCAATACACATGTGCAGAGCTTAATACAGTAGTTAAATAGTGCTCAATACACATGTGCAGAGCTTAATACAGTAGTTAAATCTGTTTGATGAATGCGTAAGCACGAAACTCCGAGTAAGAGAAACCATGTGTCGTCCTGTTTGATCACTACCTGCCGTATACATATATATTATATATTTAGTATAATTTCAGTGCTGAGCAAAGAGTTTCCAGCAATCTGATTGGTCGAGCGGTTCCCTATATGACACTGTATAGACCGCTCCACACGGTTTATACAAAATGTTACAATAAAATGTTAATAAATGTTACTAAAGTGTTATGATTTTAGACATTTCTCTGTTGTTCAGCCATGAAATTATACTAAAACAATTATTCGCCTCAGGTTCGGTGAATATTGTCGAATAATCCCCTCGACTTCGTCTCGGGGATTATTCGACGATATTCACCTCGCCTTCGGCGAATAATTGTTAAATACAAATGTGAAAGAAGGAAATTATTACTAGTTACTCGAGTTTCACGCTTTAGGCGATCATCAGACTGAGAGTTGTCTACCAGAAGTAAACGGTTAACCGTTTTTAGGGTTTGTCTCCTGTATTTTGTCCCTTGTATTTTGTCCATTGCTTTTTTTGCAATTAGGTTTTTTGTTATCTTTTTATTAGCACCAGTTCATTAGTCGTTATCTGTAATTACGTAATCATTAGCACTTCGATCTTATTTAATGCTTTTTTTTTTATTTCAAAAGTTGTAAATAACTTAAGAAGGTCTCTGACCGAAACGTTTTTTATTAAAATTTTTTATATTTTTGCGTCAGAAGCTGTCCATCCTCGCAATTTTTATACTTTCTACGTTCGTGTTTGCTGTGAGGTTTGGACTGCGAATCTTTATTGATCCTCCTGGCGCGGTGCATCTTTGTTGGCCTGAGAGTTCCACTAACGACTGTATATATAAATATATATCAGAAAGCCTGCACCTTTTAAGTGTCAAATATCAGACCATCTAGTGGTAAGCTCTCTCAGTAATAGACGAAAAATCACGAACGAAAAAAAAAATTAATTGCGTCGTCAGTTAGTTACCTCCAAAGCGAGACAAAATTTCAGCGAGATTATCTTTTCCTTTAGCTCCTCGAGTCTTTTCAAAAGTTCGTCTTTGATTTCCTACAACGAACATATTGTCTTCAGTAATACAATTTCTGATAGAACGAAACAATACAGACTTATAATCTGAACCGCTGATCGTGTGATATAGGATAACCTGCTCAGATTGTTAGCTGTATAACTATTATCTGAGATCGAGTACACGGCGAAATAAATGCAAGTTACAAGAAGCTACTTTGCGGGGGGGGGGGGGGGAGGGCTGGAATAAACAGGGATTCATTAACAACTGTCAAAAGATAATTCGTGGGCATTGACGCGTCAAAAGATTTACAGGAATGAAATTTCAAAACAGAGCAAGTTATAACACCTCTTTTTCTTGAAGACGATTCAAAAGTTCACCTTTCATTGGTTTGGGGACGAATCTGAAAAGAAAAATTAAAATCTGCTTATCAACGATTTTCAGCTGGAGGGGAAGAAGAAATTGATTGTGGAGGTACATAAAATAACTTGGAAACTTCGAATACTTGTGCAGAACTATGATCACGTGTGTTTAGCTGGTCAAGATAGGTCTGAGACTATCAATAAAAGTCCTTCTCAAGATTATCCTCATCCGTACGATCTGACCACCCACCAGATTAGACCATTTACCGTTTTTCGCAGACTTAGTGGTAAATTCAGGTTGTTCCCATTTCTAAAGCGCAAAAACAAGTAGAATTAGCCACTCTACTAACCAAGCGACCAGTCATAACTTATCGCCTGGAGAGGGGAAATTGTTATTTTCTTGGGAGGGGGGAATCGCATGGTTTTCAGGTGAAACGGAAGCTAGAGTCGCTCTCGGCTATCGCCTCCCACGACTCTTACGCTTCTTTCGTGCTTAGCAACCTCCCGCGTGCACCATAATTCATAAGACTACTTCGTAACTTTCTCTAGAGTTGAAGCCAACATACTTGGTATCGTTTTCGAGTTTCGCCAAGGCAACTTGCGATTTCAATTCAGCCAACTAAAACGAAAACAGCCATTCAGTGTAAAGGAAACCACTGATAACAACCGAACTATAAGACGTCAAAGTTAAAACAAGCAAACTAAACTGCTCATAGCACGGGGAGAAACGAGTAACTGAGAAGCGACTAGTTTAAGTTTTGAATGCAACAAGTTTTCTGGACCAACTAGAATACAACCCGTCACGTGCTGTTATAAATGTGCCTCGTCACCCACGTCCCCTCGGTCAAAATGGATGGAAGCTGGCTGAGATCGTTTGTGATTTTTCCGCCAACACCCAACTGTCTTGACCGAACAAGCGTGGTCAATAGAAAGACTCACTAAATGGCACAGGGTTCATGAGAAAATTTCCGCATGTATACGAGTTCTGAAACAATGGAATGAAGGTAAAAGCTAAGTATTTACATATAAACAATGAAGCTAATAACTAATAACAAAGTGCAAAAATGAAGTGTAAATAAGCAGTGAAAAGGATGAAAATCAATTGATGTGAAGTGTTAAGCAAACAGCTTCGCTCTGTTTGTTCAATTTTGCCTTAAGATCCCGAAAGAATTGTTGGAAGTTTCTTCCAAAAACCAGCTGTTTCAATTTCAGGGAGTTCTCTACGAGCAGGTTGATGGAGTCGCCATGGGTTCTCCCCTTGGACCGCTGATGGCGAACGTCTTCATGCGTAACATCGAAGAACGGCTAACGCACAAAAACGAGATGCCCCCTTTCTATAAACGCTACGTTGACGATACTCTCTCAGTATAGTGCCGGATGTCCAAGCTGCTTCTACATTTCTTTCAACATTGAATGAAATCCACACCTCCATTAGTTTTACAATGGAACTCGAGAAAAACGGGAAACTTCCTTTCCTTGGAATGGAAATCATCAGAAATAGTATCCGGCTCGACAGAAAGGTCTACAGAAACCCAACGGATACTGGGCTGCTTCTGCATTACAATAGCCACGTTGATATGAAGTACAAACATTCTCTGTTAAAAACAATGCTGAACCGCGCCTTTAAACTTTCTTCAAACTGGCAATTTTTTCATCAAGAATGCGAGCACCTAAAGGAGATCTTCACACGTTTGCATTACCCAGAGCCCCTCATACAAAACACCATCAGGTCTTTTGTTGAAATGAAGGTGATGGAGAGCACGTGTCCCCTGCAACAAGCAGGTGAAATTCTCGTTAGGATACCCCTGCCCTTTAAGGATCGGAGATCAGCAAACAAACTACGCGAACAACTTAGTGATCTTAGCCGGAAGATAAATACCGAAGTACACCTGTCTCAAAGACGAGCTCCAAACTAAGGAACATAAACCTCCAATTGTCAACCAGCAAAACGTTGTATATCTCTTTAAGTGTGATCTGTGCGATACAGATTATGTCGGCTTTACCAGCCGACACTTATATCAACGTGTGGATTTACGTCAACGTGACACTTACATCAACGTGATGTACATGGTTCGATTCCATGTAAGAGAACATGGAATCGAACCATGTACATGTTACTTGGATCACAACAGTCAAAAGAGAAAACAACCAACACAAAAACAAGGAAACAAAAGAAAAAAAAGTGAATAACATCAGCAAAAACGTCCAAAATTCAAATAGTAGGATCAAGTGAAGCACAAAAAGAAATACACACTGCTTACTTTTTTGGTCAGAAATGCTACGTCTGTCAATTTTTCTACGGTCCAACTTGGAAAAAACCGCGAACGTGCAGAGTGAGAATGATTCCAACTCGAAAGGGAACCTGGCGAACAATCATAAAAAAGAGAGACCCCGTTAAGGAGCTTGGTCGTTGTAGATGCATGGATCAAAAGTGGAGCAAAAGAAGCATGCAAACGAGGCGTCATTTTTGTTTGTTTTCCTGGTGAACGCAGGAAAGTGGAAGGGGGCGCGACACGAGTGCGAGGAGCATTGAACTATACAGTGGGAATCGTGGCGCAGATCGAAACCACGTCAACTCTAGCCCTGTACCGGTTAAATGTGAAAACCGCAGCAAACGTTTTGTTTCCACGTCGCTGCCAAAAAACCTTTGAATATATCATACAAAGAGAAGCGACGAGAGCGTACTCAAAGAGTTTTCCATCCAAGTTGTATTTTCAAATTCAACTTCTATCATTTGAATGCGGCCTCAGATAATAACGGTCTACTTACACTGAAAAGTTATATTATATGCGTTTTATGATGTTGGATACGACGAAAGTTTGTGGCGGAATTGCGTTCAAGTATCACTTACTATGAAATGGACTAAACTGCTATTAAGAGAATCGTATATTATCTTTCGTTGTTCCAGTACGTGAGATATATATATCTCAGCATTACCGCCCTCTTTGGAAAAAGCTAAACTGCCTTTGCATCCGTATAAAAATAAAAATTAAAAAAAAAACAAAAGAACAATAGTTATTCATCTGATACAATGAATATATGAAGTTCATATATTTTGAACTGCGGTATTAAATACGTATGATGCACGATCCTTCGCAGTAGATAGCGCTATTTATGCAATAGCGAAAATCAGACCTGAAAAAAATCAGGCCTGTACGGGATTCGAACCACTGACCTCTGCGATACTAGGCAGCGCTCTACCAGTTCAGCTAACAATAAGCCTTCAACTTCACGTGCAACTTAACGTGCAACTTAACGGCCTGCTCCCAGTTGGCTTATTAGCTTAATTGGTAGAGCGCTGCACTAGTATCGCAGAGGTCAGTGGTTCGAATCCCGTACAGGCCTGATTTTTTTCAGGTCTGATTTTCGCTATTGCTTAAATAGCGCTATCTACTGCGAAGATCGTTCACCATATGTATCTAATACCGCAGTTCAAAATATATGAACTTCATATATTTCATTGTATCTGATTTATCACTATCACGGGTTTATTACGAATCAACTTAACGGCCTGCTCCCAGTTGGCTTGTTAGCTCAATTGGTAGAGCGCTGCACTAGTATCGCAGAGGCCAGTGGTTCGAATCCCGTACAGGCCTGATTTTTTTCAGGTCTGATTTTCGCTATTTCTTAAATAGCGCTATCTACTGCGAAGATCGTTCACCATATGTATGAAATGCTTTTGTACTGCATATTCTAGACTGTACTTCATCAGAACCACCTGTAGACATACAGCTGAATGAATACCGATCGTTGGGTGACCTGATCTGTCTGGATGACAATCTGGCGAATACGAATAAAAGAAAACATTTCAGCAAGACTCTAAAATTTTCGCTTCAAAGAAATTTGAAAAAAGTTACGAAAAAAAAAAACTCAATAATTTTATTACTACTAATAATAATTATAATAGTAATCAAATAAGGAAAATAGAGGAATGAATTAACAAATAATAAGAAAGGAAAAAAAAAATTAAACTGGGGAGGAGTTAACCTTCCCTCATCTGATTGATTTCGTTGAGATTGATTGGATTAATTGGTTGTGCGACATCCCCTTTAGGAGAAAAAACAACGACAACCAAAAAAAAAAAAAAAGGAAAAAAAGGAAAAAACAAGGAGGTAAAACAAACACAATCAAAGGCAGAAAACTAAAGAAAAAAAACGGCTCTATCGCAGTTTTAAATCAGAATGGCCAATTGCACCCCTTAATCATCTTGCTTCATGTTTTAAGTACCAGTTGAAGTTAACTTAGTTTGAAAAATTATTTCACAACAGAAACTTTCAATTGATGAACTTATGCATATAAATAAAAGACTCATGTGAGATTACGGACTTAAAGAAAACCGCGACGGCGACGGCAACGAGAACGTCCGAAACAAAAGATCTAATGAGCAACATAATAACGCTGCACGAGCGTTTCGTTTCACAGCCTTCCTATGCAAAACAACAAAGTGAAAATACCAACATTTCCGTCTTTTTAGAGAGAAAACCTCGATAGAAATTTTCATTATTTCATTTGAACTCGACACTACATAAACAACATTGCCATTGGGGGGATATCGCCCCGCCAGACACGGTAAATACGGACCTACTGGTGAAATTTTTAGCAGGAAGAAAGTTCGTTTTTTAAGACAAGGTTTTCCATATTTTCGCTGAGAGGATACTATTTAATGCCATCTTGATTATCAATAACATAGCCTCCACGGCAGGCCTCGTTTTTTGTGTTTTTTTCTTTTGTTCCGTCGAACGGAGGTAAAAAAGAGGAAAAAATACGCACGTTTTTTTGTTTGGTTCTTCGCTGCTAAGAGCAAGAACTAAGAAATTGCTTCTTCTGTGGGCTTAAATTTGCTACGTCAAACTAGTCATACATCCTAATCGTATTTACCGAGTGTATCAGTTTTCATTGAAGTTTCAAAGGACATTCATAGTTCCACAAACCTGTGATTCTGCATTCTAAGCAATGCAACTTTCAGATTTAGTTCATCTGCACGGGCCTTAATGTTCCTGAGGAGAGAAATAATTCACTTTTACTAAACAGAGACCGTTACAAACGGAGTCAAGGGGAAAAAATCACAATTGTTTTCAACAATGTTTACATAGAAACAACAGATAAACGTTTTTTTTTTTTTTTTCATTATTCTTGACATCCAGTTAATGTTGACTGATGTCGTTCCTGTTACCTAAATGTCTGATGTTCCATAAAAGTTGCTGCTAACTTTCCTGACAAGTGCATTGCTTCTCTCTGACCTCTCTCTATTGCAGCTATACAATCTTCATACTCTGCCTACAAGTTCAAAAAAGGTCGTATAAAAAAGTATCTTGGCAAATCAACTTTCAATTGATAAACCATTACCATGATATCAATATGGTAAACTTAGTAGTGAAAAAGAAAGCTATGGTATGCAAGTGATCCTCGCTGGTGAGGTACACTAGTCCATTTTACAGTTGTGTGCTTGGTTGCCAAGCCTTTGAATGGGAGTGAGGCTAGAGATGACCTTGTTATGATACAAACCTTGCTGCCTTTCAAATGTAAATCACTTTGTTATCATGCTAACTAGATACAGGTCTCTATCACAACAAGGTCATCTTTAGCCTCACTCTGAATCAAAGGCTTGGCAACTAAGTACACAACTGTAAAATGGCCTATTAACTCTTTGACTATCAGAAGTGATCAACATAAAACTTCTCCCTATAATATTCATACATGATCCAGCAAACAGGTAGTGAGAATACTCAAACTTATAAGGTAGAAGTTGTTATCTTAATTGAAAACCAAATTTTCGTAACCAATTTACAAGGAAATGTGTAGCAGCTAGAGGGTAGAATTCATAAACAGATCTTGGGAGTTAAAAGGTTTTAAGCAAGTGCAAAAAAGATCTCTGAAAAAAAATCAGGATCACTCTTCATCTTTATTTTACAGGTTTATTTTCTGCAATTGCCTCAACTGCTGCTCTGTGACCTTTCCTTTTGCCAATGAAATATTATCTGTGGGTCAAAATATTCAGAAAGCTGGGAGCTTTTTATTGCAGAAAATGTTATGATCATCCTTTTGTACCCAGGGAGTCTCTTCAATGTGACTTCAAGTGGGAGTTTCAATAATTTCTTTCCTTACATTGCTATTGATGGAGAAGTATCAACAGAAGTATCAACAAAATCTTAACAGATGAAGCCTTAGAAAGCCTTAAAAATGCCTTAGAATGCCTTAGAATGCCTTGCAAACACTGGCTGTGAGTATTGAGTATCAAATCATGTGTCTGGTGTCTGAGGTCTGATTACAAAGATTTAGTCCTTGAAATAAATGGGCCATTGATCTTGTATTAAAAAAAAAAAAAAAAAAAAAAAAAAAAAAAGAGTAGAAAGAGTAGGTACCTAAACACCCCCCCCCCCTGGGCTCCTTCCAAGAATCCTCATAGAACAAAAAACCCTTTCATTTTCACTTTCAGTACTAACAACTCAGAGCTTCACTGACTTGATTTCAAACTGTTATATGATTAACCAAATATAACTCTGAAGATTAAAATTCTGGAAACAGAGGACCCAGCGAGATTATTTTGCAATTCCAGGGTTTCTCCTATCACTGCTACCCTGAAGCAAGAAAGGGAGCATGAGGAAAGAGACTCTGGAAATCAGGGGTCGTAAACATGATTCCAAATGCCTCATCACAGAAACTTTGCACACCTTGTGTCTCAGAGCTCTTGATAAAATCCACCCAAAAGACAACAAGCCATTGTTACACTGTACTCATATATGTAATTTAACTAAACTGCCCACAAGGGTTAAGATATTCAGGCAGCTCTCTTAAAAAATATCCTACTGAATAACTCGATCCAGCCATGGTTCAAAGCTCAACCAATTACAAGTAACCTTTGGGTGGAAGTTCAATTTTTCTTTCTTTAAGGGACTAATATGCAGCCAATTTACAATTTTGGTAAGAAGAATACATGAATGTGTGTTTTACTATGTTCTCTTTCTCTTTTTAATGATGGAATTACTTCTGGGAAATTGCCTTTTTCCCTTTAGAAGTCTCCAACTTTCTCATTTTTCAGTGAACAAAACTTGTTTGCAGTCCCAGCTGTAATCTGATGTGTCATATCCTTCTTGCATTGTTCCATATACTCATCACAGTGAAATTCTTTATCTGTTAATTACTTTTAATGGATCTGTTGAAAAGGTGCTTCACTTAATATTTCAATCATTTGTGCCATGCAGTTACCTTTATCCTGGAAAGCAGATCCCCGTATGTAGAGTGCTGGTCAATCAAACTCTCAAAGTAGACTTTATGAAGGCAATAGCAGTCCTGTGGAATCAAAAAACTTGTTGTACATGTGTAAGAGCTATATAATTATGTTCATGAGCTGTTTTAAATAATGAAAAATATAAACAAACAAAATAATTGGATTTTTTAGAACCCGGGCCATTTTGCCAGGCATATAATGAACACGATCAATCAATACTGTCTCTAGTACCTTTGGCCAGAACAAAATCAACACCTGCAATTTGGATTGGAATGCTTTAACCGCGATTTTGATGCCTATCAGCAGAATTTAAAGTGCGCGGTGATTTGCATCTTGAAGAAGCCTAAAAGTCTCTAAAAGTTACAATACAAGTTGTCGAACGGCAAAACCTTCATGTTACTTTCTCCAGTTCCCAGACAGAACATAGAATGACTCCTCTTCCATAACCCTTTCACAAAAAGCGAAAAAATGGACTGCTGGTGCAGCGACTGGAATCATCTTACCTGCCTAGTAGATTCTCCAAAGCTCTCCAGTTTCGACAACTCCTGACGATATATAAAATGAAATGCACGCAAGTTTGTTTTGACCTTTTCTACCTTAAGTGTTCATCAAGTTAATAGTTTTAAAGGAAAAAAAACGCCACTCCAAATGTTCTCAGAACCTAGGGGAAAGAGAAATTAAATAAATCTCACCTTCCAAGGTTACCCTCGAGGAAAGCCTACCTGAATAAGGGAATCCTGTATTTGATTCAGCTGATGTAAATGTACCGCCATCTTGGGTTTCCGACAGGCTGATGAATATCGACCCAGATTTCCTCCAGTTTCTTTCAGCACTTATCAGCTATGTTCAAAGAGTTCTAAAGATGGTGTTTGCCTCAGTGATTCCGAAAAAATGAGCACTTTATAAAACTTCGCAGCAAACCTCTACGGAACCCATCAAAGCGCTTCAAACTGTAAGCAAGCTGACTTTTTTTTTTTACCGTGAGTTTCCATCGATACGATTGTATGCGTCAAATTACGCGGGAATTTGACGTCACAACTCAAACCCAGGCTTTTATCCAAATTTTCGGTCACGCTTGACGTCAACGTATCAAATATGGCGGAAACTTTGGAAAATGGTTGAGTTTGTTTTAATTTTTATTTTGTTTATAGAAGGGACCTTGCAAATGTACAACTCATTAGATTAGAAGTCATGAGGGCCAGAAGTAACTCTATTGTTCGTCTCGACTGGTATCATCGTCTCGTAAACCGAACGATTTTAGATTTCCAGGTATGTTTTGATTCGAAATTGCTGTCGACTATCCTTTCTACCTTTCTACCGGAGGTAATTGCTACGTCAGGAATTTGTAGGAGATAAGGTTTATCGGCTAATTTGTATATTTGTTGTTTTGAAGAGGTAATTCATATAAAAAGATTGCTGCGTATTCTGCAAGGCCATAAAACAGCTGTTCCTTGTCACTGTTATAATTGAACTGAATGCTTCTCTCATGCATATGATCCCAGGATCCAGTAACTGGTTTGTTGCCTCCCAAAATTAACTGGAATGCTTATAAACAAAGATCTTGTGACTGTAAGGATGCTTGGGTGCGGGACAATGTTTACAGTATCTTGGCTGTCTGGGGTCTGTCACTTGCTTACAGCAAGAATGCTGACATGGATGAGGATAGAGCAAGGGCACACGAACTCACACAGGTATCGGACTCATTGAAACACTAGTGTGAATGCTTGTTGTGAAATGTTACATTTCGTAACTTAAGATGATATTTCAATCCACTGAAATTCTTTTTTTTACGTGTTCGATTTGTTCTTTGTTGCCGATAGACAACTGGCACTGAGCTGAAAATGTACACATATATACATAATTATTAAAAACTAGATCATTGGATAATGCAATTCAAGACTTTTTATTGGCTTAGCCATTATGGTATATCAGCCAATATACCATAATCTACAAATATGGCAAGCGTACGTGTCAGCTTAAAATTAAAAGGGAGCTAAAAATTTAATAATTAAAATTTACTAATTTAATTTAATGTTTTTAATAAAACAATTATTCCACTCGCGCTTGCTGGATATGAGATGATTATAGCCAACTCGGCGCTACGTGCCTTGTTGGCTATCTATCATCTCATATCCAACGCGTGCTCATGGAATAATTGTTAATTATACAGTGTATGAACTGTATCCCTGTATCCTGCTATGTGTACGTTTTTTACTTTCATAAGGATCACAGTGCTGTTACTGTTGTCATTATGGCTTTCAAGTCGAGTTGTAATGCATGTTGTAAATACAATTTGTGATCATGTTGACAATGCTACAATCTGAAATAACACCCAATATGTTACAACTGTAATTGTTTTGTTAAGAGAGTGGAACTTAGAGAGATTTGAGCTCCCTTCCCCTATCAGTTAGATCCCAACCCCAGACCTCTGTACAATTGTTCCCTCTGATGCCTGTCTTTTTTCCTCATTGTTTGTAGGCTGTTGTAAAGTGCATGAGAGGTTTGCTGCTCTGTATGATGAGACAGGTACATACAGTATACATGTACCACCAAATGTATGTATACTTAGTGTATTAAACAATGTACACCTCCCATTTCCTAGAAATGGAGTCATACCATGAGGGTTGATTTTTCAAAGTGTATGTTCAATAGTAAGTTTCCTTGATTTATTTACAGGTTGAAAAGGTTGAAAAATTTAAGAAATCTCAAGCTAAGGAGGATGCTCTACATGCAAAATACAACTTAAGTGAGTAAGAACAGCCTAGGGGAACTAGAAATCGCTTTAACATTCTTTGTTTAAAATTGAATGGTAATATTGTGTTATTATGGAAACAGAGACTTGTAGTCCATGTGTTGGGGACCACGCCTGGGGACATCTTCAGATTGATGCCACTTCTCTCTACCTGCTCATGTTGGCTGAAATGACTGCTTCAGGTACATATGCATCTTATTTAAGTACAATACACCATCAAATAATTATAATTTGTTACAATTATATCTGTACATACTTGTCTGTTTGTTTAATAATGGGGCCCCCACGCACGCAAAGCGCGCATGGGGCAGAGCCCCATACCCATGGAATATGGTCAACCTCTTTTCGTTTGGTTGTCACGTAAATGACCTAACATACGTACATATGTGCCTTCAGATTGCACGGGCAGGGTAGGGGAGACTATCAAAACGAAGAGAGGGGTGACTCAGGCGAGTCTTGGCAAATGCGCATGTTTTATGTTAGCATTAATATTGTGAACTTGGGAGCTCTGCTGTTAGGTTTGGCTAAATCTATATATTAACTCTGTAATGGTTACAGTTTACACTATGATAGTTCTGATGAGTGTCATTTTTTTATAATTAGATCATGATTTGGATCATGGTCAAAAACTGCTGTCAGTTTTCTTTATCTTTATGAATTGATTATTTTATCATATGATATTTGCTTTAGTGTATTTCACTATTTTCTTTATTTCTCTAGGAATACAGATTATTTTCACTCTTGATGAAGTTGCCTTCATTCAAAATCTGGTTTTCTACATTGAAAAAGCATTTTGCATCCCAGTAAGTAAATCTTATAAATACAAGTTTGCTTATTGTTATAGATATTTACAGTATGTTCAAATGTAAAATGCTATGTTGGCTTATTTGCTTTCAGTTGGACAGGAAATGACACTTAGTGAATGTAATGGAAGATTGTTTGGTTGTTTGTTTGTTTGTTTGTTTTTTCTGGTCTTGCTTGTTTTTTTATGCTTATTCCTTCTCAGTTTTCATAAAATTAAAGTATAATGATTTATATTAAATTAAATAAATGTAAAAATTATGCATAAGTTGAATGATCATGAAATAAATTAAAAAATACTGATTTTTATTATTATTTTAATCAAAATAAGTAATAATTAAATGCAATTTTTAATTTTTAATATGTGCTTTAGTGCATGAAATGTTACCTATGGTGTGTGCCTTATTTTATTTTCAGGACTATGGTATCTGGGAAAGAGGTGACAAACTGAACCATGGCATGCCAGAGCTAAATACAAGTTCCATTGGAATGGCAAAGGTTTCTTAATTTCACATTTACTTTGACAATTGCCATATACATATATAACATGCTTGATTGATACATAATATACCCAAGTCATGCAAACTAGATTGTATATCAATCTACATTTTAAACGCACTTTTCCTTGTTTGACCATTTTAACTCCCAAGATCTGATTATTAATTCTCCCCTTTTGCTGCTACACATTTCCTTGAAAATTACTTACAAGAATTTGTTGTTATATCATGAGTACAACTTCTACATGATCAGTTTAAGCATTCTCATGACCTGCTTGCTGGATAATGTGTGGATATTATTTCAAGCGAGGTGGCTCAAAGGTGGTGAATGATTGTAAATGTGTAACCTCGGAAGTGCCTGTTGAACTTTACCAAGCGATGGCCACTTTTTCACCCAGCAAATTTTGCTGGCAGCCGGCGCCTAGCGACAAGCCTGATGATTAAGACACGTGTACATAAATGAAATTTGGCTGAAAAAATTAATGAGAGGTCAGAAAAATGTCTCTGCAGTCAAGATTAAACTTTCTTCCAAGGACTGCTCTCACCTGGATTCATGATCACATTGTACTGTGAACATTTTGCTGCTACAATATTAAGAAGTTGTGATCTAACCAAAATATTCGGGTTGATCCTCTTTAATTCTTCTGGGTATCCATCCCTGATTCACTCAAAAATATGCTTAGGGGAGAGTTTTGATATACATAACCTATTTGAATGGTGTAATAGTCATGTACATGCGCTTAAAATTCCTCTTTCCAAAGGCTGCTTTAGAAGCTTTAGATGGTTTGGATTTATTTGGCCCTGAGGGTTCACATGCCTCTGTTATCCATATTCTTCCTGATGATATCCAGCAGTGCAAGGTTAGTATTAATAGTGATTAAAACATCTGCCCTGATATGCTCATTTATTAACTAAAGATGTTTGACAAAATTAGTTTTTTTGAGGGTCACACCAAAAATTTTATATCATTTAATTACTTTCCATAATTGGCTAATTCCTTTGTTAGAGTGGCACTTGTTTTCTCAACATATTGGGTTCACATTGAAATTCGATACATTTTTTAGGTAACTTGGACAGAAACTGAATATAAAACTACATTTTGTGCATTCTTTAAGCAGATTCAAATTCAAGAAATTTTCTTAAACATGCAGTAATGTCAGTAAATTGTCCCAGATTTAACTTGATTAGCACCTTGCACTTTATGAAAATTAATGGGGTATAAAGTGTTGAGAGAAGGCTTTTGACAAAATATGCACTGTTACATGTACAGGACATATATTATTTTATCTTAAACTGTTTTGCATTGTTACATTCCTAGGCTATTTTACAGTCAATGGTACCAAGAGAATCCAATTCCAAGGTAATGTCACTAGGCTTGACCCTAACTTTTCAACTTACTAGCCAAGTGGCTAGTGACAATTTAGATGTCTTGACAATTTCAGTTTGTTTACTAACCAAACTAGCTAGTGGAAATTGAAAATCATTAGTCAAAACTGGATTTCTACTAGTCTGTGGCTAGTTGTCTACCGTTAGTATTGAACCCTGAGTGTGTTAAATTGCTTATACAATGGAGAAACTAAAACCGTATAATTTTACTGTAAGGTTACATTAAATTTTATTTATAGTTATTGATTGCATCTACATGTATATAGTATGGCACTGTAATGGACTTTGCTTTGATAGTAATATTTACTATTGATTATTTATTATTTATTTATTATTATTTACTTTGATTACTAATAGCAGTAGTTCAGAACTTACAATCTAATAAACTCTAGAATTTGTCAGGTTCCTTTACTGTACATGTGCGTACTAGTACTGGGCAGTGGCATTCTATTAGCTTCACATCTACAAATTATAGAAGTTTTCTAACAGAGAACTACTGGCCATACTGGGCTAGAGGGCTAGATCTGGTTTTGACAGTAGTGTAGATATGAAATAAACTGTTTTATTTCAATGGCCCACAGATGAAGCAAAGTATATGTAACAGGTTACAATGAAACATGCTGTGCTGACATAATTATTTGCAGCATACATGCATATACATGTATCTTTTTGTCACTTGATAAAGTTTACAAAACATTTACGAATTTTAATAGTGAATAATTTTGATCAAGACCATGTACAGTTTTTCAACATTTTATTTTCTGAGGTTGAGTGTAGTACTCTACATACATACATGTAGCATACTCTGTTTTCTCTCTACAGTTAACCATTCATAATGTTCTCAGTATAATGTGATTGTTTCAAAAACATTTATTGTTTACAGGAAATTGCTGCTTCTGTTTTGAGTGTAATTAGTTTCCCAGCTTTTGCCGTTGAAGATGAGGATCTAGTCAAAGACTCTAAGGAAAAAATCATTTCTAAACTTCAGGTCTGTTTATATATATAATTATTTTTTTCAATACTAGATCCTGTACATGATTTAGTTTATTATGCATGGTATAGTTAAACAATGTTCAAGTCTTTAATCCTTGCAAATAGTATTCTTATGCGTCAATATTAAAGTTGTTCTGCTTATGAAGGATATCACAGTATTTGCTCTCAACCTATTATAGGATACTCTGTTTATTATACCTTTTTATAGTAGTTGATGTTAAATCCTTCTTGCAATCTTTGATAGGGTCGATATGGTCTTACTCGTTTCATCCGAGATGGTTATAAAACTCCACTTGAGGTTAGTATTTAGTGTAAAGACACATCTGTATGTATGTTCTATATCGTTACTAACTTATAGCAGTTACTTTTCTTGCATCCCTGGTTCTGCTTTCTACACCATAATAAACCCTTTAACTCCAATCCCAAGATCTGATTGTAAATTCTCCCCTCTAGCTGCCACAGATTTCCTTGTAAGTTAGTTACCAGAATTTGTCACTAGATCAAGATAAAAACCTACACCTGATAAGTTTGAGTATTCTCATTACCTGTTCGCTGGATGATGTTGGGAGAAGTTACATGTTAATCACATATGGGAGTAAAAGGGTTTACCCTTTGACCTCTAGGAGGGACTAACATCTAATTTCTCCTCACAACATCTCAACTGACTCAAACATCAAGGTCACAAGAGAAAGGAAAATATTTAATAGTCTTCAACTAAAGATTGAAACTTGCCTTAAATTCTCCCTACGAGCACTTTTGGGAGTTTATAGCAAACAGTAGGGAGAATATGCATACTGATGTCTGGGAGTAAAGAATGAATACATGAACCATTATTCTTACTTTACTCTCACAGTGTTTGCAGAGGGTGAAGTCAACCTATTTTTTTACTCATAATGTAATTTTTCATTAGGATCCATTCAGGCTTCATTATGAACCAGCTGAACTGGAGATCTTTGAGAACATTGAATGTGAATGGCCATTGTTCTTCTGTTACCTCCTTCTTGATGGTGTGTTTCATGATGATGAGGAGCAGGTTAGTTTGAACAACTGTGTTCACAAGAAGTGTTCATCGTTTCTTAATTTAAATTTTTAGTTCTTCTGTTATTACAGTAAATTTTCCTTTTTTTTCATGTTTATATTATTTTCATTGTTTAATACACAGTTTCATATATTATGTACTAAAAAATAACACCCGAAGGTATTTTAAAACCAGATAACATTTTTCACAGAATTTTATATTTTGTTTATTTCTTATTGGTACAAAGTATTAAAGGCATTAGCCCAAATAAGTCTTTGATTTGTTTGTCCATCTGTAATCTGTGTCCAATTCAGTTGAAAGACTATAGTGTACATGCAAATGTTTTGTACATCTATTTTAGTGAGGTTTACTTTCTGACATAATAAAATGTTTATGATTGTTGAGATCAATGACTTGCTGCTCTAAACACATTCGCAGGTCATGTTCGTGGAAATATTACTTATAATAAATAATTGAGAATTATGAAATATTTGTATATTTCATGGCATAAAGCTTGATCAGTAGAACTCAGACTGGAAAAGGCAATGATATTGTAAATTACAATTTAAGTATTTGATGTATACTACCAACTACTCCAATCAGGAGGATGTTCGCAATGGAGTCTGGTGAATTATCTTGCAACTAGTCGAAATTCTTCTGAGGAAGGCAATGGGAGGCAATGGGCTTGAGCTGTTTTTGTTCAGGTGTTAAGAGTATTCTCTGCTTTCTCAACATATCCTGCTACAGTACATTTCTCTATAAAAACCTTGCTCCAATGAATGTTTAATGTAAAGCCTGCTAGAAGCAACCACTCTGATTGCATTTGTGCTGCTCTCAAAAGAATGCTGTCTCACCACAAAATGTATTGATTTGGGACATCAGATTTATTCTTTGCTTGTTCTTTTGTGAATCCCAAGGATCATTCTCTCATTTGGTCCAATCATTAAATTTGCCTTTTTAAACTTTTATGAGGCATAAATATTAGTGCATAGATTGTTTCAGAAAAATTTTTTTTTAATTGTCATGGATGCTCTGATAAAGACTCTTTAGCCAAAGCAATGGCAGCAATTACTCCTTGCATCCACTTTTCTCTTCTTGCTTGGAACCAGAGCTGTCATGATTGAAACAGAAAAAAGAAACAAAGGTTTTCTGCATCAGAATGTTAGAAAGACAGTTCAGACAATGTACAGTATGTATCATTCTATTGCTATCACTGTTTACAAGTAGCCAAACAGTTATAAGACAATTCTCATGACTAAAATAAGGTTTTTGGTGTGATAATACATTGATTTCATAGTATTTTATGTCTTGATTAAAAGTATATGTATATTTACAGGTTTGAGTCTGACACTTTTGATAATTAAGAACCACAAAATTCTTAACACACTTACACTATTTTGTTATTTGACTGTGTTTTCTTTTAACTTTAAAGCATGCAGTTTTTTGTATTCAAAAGAAAAGTGTTTCATTTTCATTGGTAAAAAATAAAATAATATATTGTTGTAGATAAACATTGTACATTTATAAGTAGAGTTTTCTAATACTGTAGACCTTTGTGAAACTCATTGACATTCTGTCACTTTTGTAAGATTTTGTTTAGCAGAATGACAATATTGTGTCCAGGAGAGCAGATCTAGATAAATGCACACGTGAAAATGTGCTCTTTGAAAAAATAATTTGTATTAAGAGAAAATTGATTCTTGGAAAAAATTTTTGTTAGTTTGTACCTCTACATCTCTGGTCAGCAGGTTGCTTTCCATCGCCAATACAACAACTCTTGTTTTATCGGGCCACTTTTGATGTAAAAACTTGCTCTCCAGTTTGTTGATTTGTTCTGTGGAAAAGTGTTCCGGTGCTGTGGGACTCACAGGAATAGTTCTAGAAGTATGAACTTTGCTATGGTTGTTTTCTGGAAGGGAGACTTGAACCATTTTGTCCTCTTGTTTTTTCATGGCATGGTTTCAGTGATCAAATCAAAATATCTGTTCCTTAGCTGCAATGCTATGTGGTAGTGATGTTTGCTCTGGGGGGCAGTACATAGAAGATTCAGTTAATGTCTTGTGTTTTTGAAAGTCTAAAACGTCTATGAGTATCATACACAGGATTCAAACCAAAGATCTTGAAATGTTTGTGGCATTTACAGCATGTTACAGGGTAACGAGATTACCATGAATGCCAGATGTTTTGTTGGCTCTGTTCTAAGTAAACATCAAAATTTAAGAATTGTTCTGTCAGTCCTTTGTTCTATACCTTCCATTTATCTTCATCCAATTAAATATTTATTTAATTGACAGGGCATTTACCACAATGATATTGCTTTTCTGTTGAACAAATACAAGTGCACTGATGTTTAGCTATTCTGTAAACAATTGGGCCCCCCAAGAGGAAATATTGTTATTCACAAATGCTTAAATTCTGGAGCTTTTCATGACATTGTAGTAATCACTGAATTTTTTTTTTCAGTTCTCTTGTGAAATTACGCTACATCTCGAAGGTCTTTTATGCAAATTGTGTCCCTTGCCATTGTTGTCAATCAGTGGCCCTGTTAATCCTTATGGTCTGCCTAATTATGTAGCCTTTTGTTTCAAGCAATCTCTTCATTGTTTACCAAAAAGTGTGTTAAATGGAGGGTGAAGAAACAGTAATCTTCTTGTATACCCTTTTTTGTCAAAGAGGTTGTACATATTTGTACGAATTTTAAATAGTGACTTTAACACCAATAAGAAATTTGATTGAGAAATACAGTAGTGTTGAATTTATCTATTTAATTCTTATAGGTACAGTAAGTGATCAAAAACATGGGGATGTCATGGTCTGAGTTTTTTCAGAGTTTTCAATTCTGAGAAATTAAGATGAAGGAGCCAATGATAACTGATGCTGTAAAATTGAATTTTAACTGCTGAGAAAATTGAAAGGATGCGTACAATTTTATATTATTTTTCAAACACGGAATATGTATTGTAAAACAAGTCATTGGATTAGAAAATCAAGCAATCGGAATGGGGTTTTTGTGTCAGTCTGCTATTGTAGTTATATGTTACAGAACACCATGCATTTGTCTTGCTGCATATATTACTTATATTTTTTAGCTGCATTCAATTAAAGCCATGTGTTTACAATCATTGATTGAAGACTTCAAAATGAACAGTTTCAACATCAGTGTGGATTTTAGATGTATTACCATTATTATTATACTTTGCTTTCAAGATGTAATGTTTTTTTTGTTTGTTTTGATTGTTTTGTGAAGCATTTGAGGAATTCATATCTAAATGTATTCAGCTAAATTTTTTGTTAGAAGTCAAGTCTTTTGCTATAATTAGACACATAATTTACATTTACATGCACATGCCTGGTGTTATAGCTGGGAGACTGAGAGAATGTTAATGATAACCATGTTCCTGAACATTCTCTTTTAGTAGTAGGAGAAATTAATGATTGCAGAGGTTTGAGTAAACAAAAACTCTTGCACATTTTTATCAGGATACGGTAGACCTTCGAGGGCCATCTTTTTTTCTTTTTCATTTCATACTGTCTGAGCATTATTATTTTAACTATAATTATAGTTTTCAAGAGAAAATATGGGTAAAAGATTAAAACGCACGCGAATTATTTACAAAAACGTATTTTCGAACTAAGTTCGTTAGCTCGCCAAAAGTGTGAATTCCAGAGCAGGCGTAATTTTATGCATTTAACGGGTGAGCGAATACAAGCGCTAGGCGAGTGCGAAGCTTTAGTCACGTTTGGGGGAGGAGCGCGAAAAAATTACCCTCATACGTGACTCTTACTTCGCGCTGCCTCGCGCTTGCCTTTGTTTTTTTGCGAAGGAGACCCGCGAAGGTCTACCATATTCCTTTAATAAATCTGATGCAACTAATTAAATTTAGTGGTCAAAAGTAGCCTTACAAAGTCATATATTTGTGCATAATAGGTGAAAACGTACACAAAGCTTTTAGAACCTCTGCTTGTGAAAGATGAAGGTGGTCTTCCTTTAGTTCCAGAATTCTTCTATGTACCGAGGGACAAGGTTTGTCAAACAGAGTGTAGAGTTTCATCTGTAGTTACATTTACAATGTACCACAGAATCATCAAAATGTTATTTTTAAGATCTTAGTATTTTCTCTGTATTCACCGTAGTCGTCATGGGACCGATTACAATAATTTTCCAAGCATAGAAAATTTGTAGGAAATCTCTAACTTACATTCAGTAGTTGCAGTTGATAACTCAATTCGTGCATGAAACGTTCCTCTATTCAACCTTTAAACTCTGTCGATAATCATACTTTTCTTGCATTATTTTGTTGCTACTACACACCCACTATATGATGTGCAGTTGTTGTGTTACATTCTATTTGAAAATAAATTTTGACCGCCTAGATTTCGAACTCAATGGTGGGTTGAAATTCCTTCCTGCACACTTCATTTAATCGTGGAATGTTCACCTCGTCACTTTGTTTTAACATGTCAGATGTTTGAAATACAATTTTATCAATCTTACATAGCGGTTAATCTTTGGAGCTCAAAATACAATCTCAATCAAAACGGCAGAATTTGCCTTCAATTGTTTTTTTTTCCCTATCTTGCAGCCACATTTTTTTTTTTTTTTGTTAACAGTTATCTTAAGTTTAGGAACACTTTTCAAAAACATGTCAATTGTACTAAATTAATTTGCGTGTGCATGTTGTGACAATTTCAGGTTGATATTGAGAAAGCTAATCCCCACAGTGTGGAAAGGAATTGTGGGGAATATGTGCTGCACTTGTGGTCCCACTCGCTCTATGTTCTGGCATGTCTACTGAAAGAGGTACTCATACAGCTATCTATATACAGCATAGTGAGAGAATGCACACCAATAGATCTTTCATTCATTTTTCTATTTGGCAAGGGCAGGGAAAAAAATCCCTTAATGCAGTTTGAGACTGCCCGTAACCCTGAGGCGAGTGCACCACTGAGTTTTGTAACAGCTTCTCATTATGTGGAATTAATACATCACACTGGTACATCGTAGAATGCACATCATTTATTAGTGGTTGCGTTTTTCCTGGTCTATACACAAGAAGCACTCATACATGTTGGCACCGTCTCTCTGCTAGATTTTAGGGGCACTTGAATAAAGTACTTATTGCTCAATATAATTTAATTGTCTTTTTAAAATAGTTTTATTTATTCCTGAATGTGATATGTTTTGAATTTTTTCTGCCAATAGAACTTTATCGCGGTTGGAGAGATTGACCCTCTTAATCGGAGACATTCGACCGACAAAAGACCAGATGTAGTGGTGCAAGGTCAGTGTACAATCTGACCTCGGCTGTCCACCATTCGGTCTGGCGAGGGGCTAACGCTCGAAACGTCAACCTAGGAACTCAGTTGATAAAACCAATTTGTCACACAATAACGATAGTATCGGTTCAGATTTGTATTCCTCGCCCTGTGGTTGTAAATGTATGTCAGGTCCCTAGCACACCTCTCGCTGACTCGCTTTGCTCAAGGGGACCTGGTTTGTTAGCCAACTATTGAATCAGCATTTACAACAGATGGGACTTGTATAGATGTGGAGGGCGATCAACAAATAAAATCGCGTTGCTTTGTAATTATTAGGTGAATTTGGTGAGAAATGAAGTCGAATATGGGTCCTTTGCTGCCTGTGGTCTGACTGGCATCATCCTACAACTCTTGGTGTGTTTTAGAGTTTGCAAACTGAGTGGATCAGTGTTACTGTAGTTTTGTTTTGTTTTTTGTTTCTTTGTTCCGTTTTTGTTTGCCTACAAATTTACTTTTGGGAGACATCCTTTCATTCAATGTGTTGAGAAGGTAGGATTTAATAGCAGGAGGAATCCTGAAAGGAGACAGATGATTGTGACTCAATCATTCTGCGTACTCTCAAATGTACTCTGCGCAAAATTTTAAATTTACCTTCTTTTTAAAATAACAGTGTCCCTGCTCGCCGAGGATGAACTAGTAAGAAGTCAGCTGAGGGGCCTTGATGTCCCTGTTCAGGTGACACAGAATGTGGGCCCAATTCAGGTCCTACCACCTCACACCCTCAGCTCCATGTACCAGCAGCTAGGTAAGCAACAAACTGGAATGGAACAATAATTATTGCAGAATTGATAGTTGCACTGTTCTCAGGTACCCATGGTATTATGTAAGGGAATAACAAACTTACGCTTTACCCGTGGTAGACGATATATTCATCCTGAATGAGTTGGGGTGTTAGTCTGTTGTGAGGTGAATTGAAAGTTGTTGTTTTGAGACTTTTCTAGTTAAGCCTTTTGTTTTGTTAATCCTTGCCTGTTGCGCCTACGTGTTATTTTGGTAGATTTATGTTTTTTTTTCGGCTCAGCTCACGGATTTCCTTGTTACCGTGTTAGACATTTAGACAATTAGACAGTTTCACAGGTGGTCGTGTTTGCGTTGGTAAAGCTGACCTTGAGTTCTACCCACACTGAAGTTCCTGTTTGTGTGCGCAATTCTTGTGCGCAGCTGTTAGCGTTCAATTGGTTTGTGTGCGCAATTCCTGTGCGCAGCTGTTAACGTTTAATTGGTTCCTCGGTGCTCGCCATGTACTTCGGTGAGGGCCAACCGGTTTCCCCCTTTTTGCAAAATAAACGGATACACTGTGGAAACTCTCACGGTCAGCTAACCCAAACACGTCTACGGTTTCCCTACTTAAAGCGTTGGCACCTCTCGCATGATTGTTGGATGCATAGAGTATTAGATGCACAGAGTATTAGATACATAAAGCGTTGCTGTAGTAGCTCTCCAGAAGAGAATAAAAGAAGAAAAATACAGAGTCTTGATACCTTTTGTTAATAGCCAAGCGAGTGGTTAAAACCCCCCAACAAATCCATTCCCTTCCCTCCCCCCCCTCCCCCCCCCCCCACATACCCTGCTGAAAAATTATGGTACCGATTATTCTATCCATATTACAGAGTTGCGAAACGCACTGTTAGCCTAAAAAACCAACGCAATGGCTTTGACCGAAGCTTAAAGCGGGAAATTTCAATGCAGAGTCCAATATTAGGTCATAAGCCTACTGTGTCTCTCACACTAACCACGAGGCCAGTAGAATCGAGTTCGTGTTGTAGATGTGTAGCAACAACATTGTAAACGCGTGCACAGTGTTTAAAGGATACTGCTTTTAAGTGAGGGATGCTTTTGTGTCCGTCGTATCTTTCATCTTGATATCTAACGAGATTCTCTTACTTTGTATGTCATTATCTTAAATGTAAACTGGAGAGTTTTCTACTTACTGTAAAGTGTCATTGAAATTTAACAGCATTAACTTAAGACTTCCTTTCTGCAGGGAAAAATTTCAAGCTAGATCTGACTGGCAGGTAAGTCCTAACGGTAGGAAACCTGTTGTTATTTATGTTGGTGGTGGTGGTGGTGCTGTTTTTTTTTTTTTTGGCGTTAGTTGATAGGATTCTATGTTACTCTAGAAGTCCCGCTTAAGGGTTTGGTTATTCACCTTTGCACTTGCAGTTGTTTGCACATTGAATTAATTTTTTTTTTGCCTTTTTTTTCTTTCAGGCCAAACTATAACATTGGAGTCTTGGGGACTAGTATGTTGTACAATGTCGGAAACTCCATTTTGGCTTTTACGCCCCAAGTGAGTTAAAGACGCTTAGTCAATGTAAATCATATACGAATTGTATCTTTTGGAGGCCCACTTTCCATCGGTTTCTTCAGCTAAACCACGCGGAATGTTGGACCAACACACGAAATAAAAAAAATCACTCGCCAAAGGCTTGTGATTTACTTTTCTTCTTGCTTCTTCTGCTTCTGCTGCTTGATGGGTTTTTGACCGATCCGAGCACTTGTGCGATAGTCGTTAGTCCTTTAACACACCTAAGAATTTGCATGTTGCCCGAACTTTGTTATGGTTTCGCTCTGAAACTGCATGTTGATTAAAATATATTATTATTTTGATAGAAAAATTAACATGTTTTTCCGTAAGGAAACGACTGGAGACATTTGGGGGTAAACTTATTTTACTTCAGGTAGCGTACTCGCAAGGGTAGTCGAGGGCGAACTTGCAATGGGGCTAAACCTCCATAAACCTTTTAGTTAACCCAAAAAAAACATGACTTTCTGATTAAGCATTCTTTTTCTGTTGTTGTTTTAGATACTCGACTATCACCAGTTTTACTTAGCTCTTGATAATGAGTTTCTTGCTGATCGGATCAAGTCTCTTGTGGGTTTCCTCGGAGCTAATTGGAGAAGACTCGGAAGACCTATTCTCACAATGACCATCACTCACTCAATGTTGGGTATGTCGATACAGCTGGTCCTTACACACTTAGTGCTTAGTAGCTGTCGCAGAACTTAATTTTTATTCAGAGCAAATTCCTTTACCATGAGGAGGTCTTGAATGACGGAACATTCGGGAAGATTTCGTCTCTTTTTCTTGTTCTCGTTCTCTACAGCGCAAACATTATCTTTGTGACATTCACAAATCTTAAAGCCACAATTTTTATTAGGAAAGTTGCAAAGTAGCAACTAATCTATCGCCAAATTTGACCTTTTAAGGTCAACGTAAGCCAAACGGGAATATGATCGACCCATCAAATGTGTAACAGTATATTTGATCGGACAATTCTACCTGTGTAGTCAAGGCTTTATCACAGTGATATTCTCTTATGACAAGTAATAGATTTTCTTAACCCTTTTAAGAGAATGACTCTCTAAACTCTGCCACTAAGCCCTGGTAAATCGAAGTCTCCACACAAGGCATATCTGCACACAGACAGCGAACTTCGTTTTTAGCAAGCATTTTCAGTTATTTTTTCCCTCTGAACGCTTTTGAGAGGACAGTGATGAGCAGTTCAAAAGGCGTGCGTAGGATGGAATTTTCAAACTGTTTTTCTTCGTTCAGCAAGTTCTTAAGTGTGATTATGTTATTTTTAGAGGACGCCCTCAGTTCATCGATTTCCAAGATGATTATGATGTTGAGGAGTGGCTACATATCTGGTGTCAGGTAGGTTCTCGGAGCTTTGATTCATTATTATTATTATTATTATTACTATTATTATTATTATTACTATTATTATTATTATTATTGTTATTCTGGGAAACTCAAGCCAAGCCAGGAATACTGAGCCAAGAAGTGTTTAGCAGTTTTGTAGTCGACATTCTTTTGTACCGAATACGATGTTTTTAGACTTTTTATTAAGCAAGTTTTTAGCCTAGTTTTTTTGTCACATTTTTGAAAGTTAAACCATTATCTTGCTTTCTTCTTATAATAATTGATTATTATGTAAATAGGTATACTTTTTTTGCTATTAGTAAAGAGCTATTATAATTATTTAAAAGTAGTAGTATTAATGTTATTGTTAACATTTAACTATCCAATTCGACTATCCAATTCGCAGTAGGTTTAAGTTTTTAATCTGAGCAATTAAGACTCGACCAGATTCATTCTAGGAAAGTTACTTTCATACGATTTCAATCGGGAGAATGTAAAAATGTTTGCACTCCAGAAACACAAATGTTCCCCCCTAGCCACGTGATGAAAACTCTAGCAATCCAACGTAGAATGTTTAGCCAGATGGTAACGGTGGTTTAAAGGTGTCAGAGCTTTTTAACACTGAGTGTTGATAAACCAAAATCAAATTAATCTCAACGGCCAATCAGAGGAGGGTTTAACCTCAAAAGCTGATAGAAATTCAAGTGATTGACAAAGTGTATTGCCTGCATCTGATTGGTCGAGAGATTGGGGCGTGGTCAATCATAGAGCGTAGTAAAGTGTGACCCCAAAACTATTGCAATCCTGTATTACTTTCGACACTCAATCAAAAGTTGTTTTGATTTGATTTATCTTATAATAATATACATGAAAAAATTTCTCAGTTCTGATTGGTTAAGATGAATGCAGTTTTCAGTTAATTCAGTGCAGAAGAGAGTTAATTCAGTGCAGAAGAGGGTTACTTCAGTGCAGAAGAGGGTTAATTCAGTGCAAAGAAAGAAACAAACCAGACATTCTGATTGGTCAGAATGATTGGTCAAGGTCAATGTCAAGGTCGATGTCAAGGTCAATGTCACTTGCAGGGTTTGAATAAATTAGTTTTGCAAGTGTTGCGCGCGCTTTTCTACTGCGTAGTTATGAGAAACTAGCTCGTATTTTTCCATGTATATTATTAATAGATAATTGCATGATTTTCTCGTGCAATTTGGAATAAATAAGCACTTGTAAATTTTTTCAAAGACCACGAATTGCACTCGCCCTACGGGCTCATGCAATTTTGTTAGTCTTTGAAAAAATTTACTCGTGCTTATTTATTCCAAATTGCACTCGAAATCATGTGATTACCTATACAAACAAACACGTTCTGTTTTGAACAGGGTTCGTCTTGGTTATCTGTCAGATTTTATGAGCACGTCTTGTATTACCAGTCTGCATTTTATTGAAGACACTGAAGAGGGTAAGTGTGTTTAAAATAACACTTGGGCGAGAGTTTTAACTTTGCATACAAAATATTTTGTGGGTTAGTCGTAGCCATTTGTTGAAAGAATGTGTATTCATTTTGGTGTACAGCTCATATACTTGGATACTCTCACTACGCAGGATTCTTTATTGCCTCTATTACTTATTTTATCTCAAGCCCTTTTGAACCCTGAGATTGACTAGCGTTTAATTTCTTGTTAAAATATCAGCCTTAAATCAAACATTTAGCTCACGAGAATGATGGAATTGGTCACCAACTGAATCATCTCTTGACTGTTATACAAATTCTTCTTGTCAGCACCTTCAGAAATGTATGGAGGTCGATATGTAGAATATTCATTCTGTTTTTAGGGTGTAAAGGGTTAAAACGGGTTATTTCCTCGTCAATGATAATAGTTCCGTCGTTGTAACGAGTGGAGTTTTTGTTCATGCAGTTTTCAGGAGACACAGAAGGTTACGAGGACCCAGTGACCTGCTGCTACGAATTGATTCTGAGTCTACTACATCGGGAAGAGTAAGTTAGAGTGCTAGGTACACTGAACTATTTTCTGCTTGGTAGGAATAAAAAAAAAAAAAAAAGAAAGGAATGAAAAATTGAAATATTCTATTGGGTTAGACACACACCAAATAAGTAAAGGTATACCCCAATGATTGGGAGGCGGAGGGAATTGGAAAAGATTATGAGCTATGTTAACTCACGCAGAAGGCTTCCGGGTCTGTCTATGAACACTGACTCGGTTATTCTGTTATGTTCCTAGGCAAGACACTTAATTTTCACAGTGCCTCTCTCCACCCAGGTCTAACCATCACCGAAGCCTGAAGAAATGCTGGGTAGGTTCGAGGAAGTCAGAGGAAACGTCCCGTCCAAGGGTTGGGGAAGCAATAAGACCTTTCTTATGCAAAGGAAAAGTTTAAATATGCACACTTCTCCCCTTACGTTATTTAGAAAAATTCTCCGTAAATGATATTTCCCGGGTGGAAATGATAGGTCTCGTACAAACACCTCTTGAGTTCGTCTTCTTGTTAGGCAAGCCCAGACACAAATGCCTTGTTGAATGAATTTCTTATCAACTTTGTCTTGATAACGTTGGTACAGAATCGAACTTGTAGCGGTGCTGGTCATGATCCACTAAGAAGAAAATCGAGTTACAAGGGTTTGGTTAAAAGAAGTAGAAGCATCTCAGTGTACTATGAGCCATCAGGTGGTACATCTCGTAAGTTACTCTTAATGGTTGTTTGATATTCAGTTATTTCACGACGTTACGAAACGTCTGCAGATAAAGATATCCTCACATGCTAATGTGTCAATCAACCATTCAGTTGCAAATTTAAAATCAATTGTTTGTTGGTCACCTTTTGATTTCCCGCACCAGAGCCGGCAAAATCTCTTTAGGAGATATTTTGGCTTCTCTTGGTTTCTGATTGGATGATCTAATTACTATAGAGATTATTTTACTGACACTCAACGAAAATCATTCTAATTTCAAGTTTCCCGTGTTTATTCCTGATCAGTTCTGTTTCTTATGAAGAAAAACTTCATCTCTACTAATTTTGCGCACTATTTTAAGAACAAACCTTTAGCACATAAAACAATGTGTGTGCTTCACCTTATTGTTACACCATTAGCTGATTAATTAAGTAGATAGCCTTGAGAAGCAAAGTCTGTTGGTCTACTTCTTGCGTAAACAATAACTTTTTTTTTCAGTAAGTATTGTACGTGGCTTTGAGTAATGCATGTATGTTAAATTATTAAAACACGCACTTCAGAGGTAAATCTAACACTTTAAACATGCAAGCGATGCAGGCGATGTCTGTGACTTTGTTCGTAGTGCTATTGTTTACTTTTCTGTTCAATGAAATATTACGTGACTTACGTGAGTGCATGTATGTTTATCACATGATATTCATGCGACTTAAAATGATTCCACAGTATTGCACTGCGCATAACGCTGTATAATTAGGCGAATTAGCACGCGCAAGTTTCGAGTACAGAGCGAATTTGTTTCTTTCTTTGTTTGTTTTTTAACAAAATACGAAGTAAACAGCTACGATGGTCTTTTGCCCTTGAACGAGCACGGTGACTTATACTAAGTCCTTTAAATTAGAAAAATTACAGAAAAAATAGTCACAAGGAAAAAAAGACATAGCTAAAAGCGTCTCTTTGGAAATGACCAGAACAACCAGACACAGTGTAAGGTGGTCGAGTATTCATTTCCTCTTTATTATGTCGTTGGTCGGGAGAAACATCAGAATATCCTGGAGTAGGTCAAGTTAACTCTCGAAAATCTTGAGTTCGAAGTTACCTACCCCGTGTTAAGCTATATTTTGACGTTTTTCTTTGCTAAACGAGTGTCTTTGAATGGAATCCCATTAATGAATCTGCATGTTAAGTTTCAATCTGCCCTATCATCGACCAACATAGTGCTATGCACTCTGGGCATTCTTTGGGAAACCTCTTTCACGTGATCGTCCTTTGATCAATCTTTCCCTTCATGTGTTACGCACTCCACTAACATGCACTTGTCACGTGAGTTTCAGCGACTCGCAAGTCATCTCAGTGGGCTTCACCTGACATTGATGAGGACTGTGGCCCATCATCACCTACTTGGGGTACCGATCCAGGTACTAAGAGGGCTATACATTTCCTATTTCAGTTTCCCTCCTTTTATTCTATTTTGTTTGCTTGTCTGTTTTGTCATGTTGTGTTCGATTCTCTTGTGTCAGTGTTGGGAAAAGATCTTGATATTAATTTTTGCACGGTAAGAAATCGTGAGATACTTTGGAGAGAGAAGCAGCTTCAAAGGTTATTATCATTGTTTAAGCTCATACTTTTGCAAACACCAAGAGAGGTAAATTTTCTTATTTTAGTAAAATATACTCATCGTTACACAGCTATCGGCAATGACTAGTCAACAAATAGTTTACACACATCACACATTGAGCGTTTGTACTTTACTTCTTTCATGAAGCTTTTAGAAACGAGATCTTTTGTGATCACTCCTGTAACTGGCAAGTAACCTTGCTTGTACTGACCTCCTTGTATAGTTTGCTTCCATTTAACAAAGGCTCTCAGGAAGAAAGCAGAGCAGCAACCAGAGATTTTTAATGTGACGATCTTGCGCGCATTGGGCTTTTTCTTGTTAACATTCTAAACAAGTTTATTTGTAATGAACTAATTATTACCAGTGTAATCTGTTCCTTAATGAAGTTCATCTTTAAATTTAAAATATGAAAGGATGATATAGTGCTGGATTTTATCTTTAAAAAAGTAACGTAACAACTACTAAAGAAGTGACAAACGTAACACTATGATATTGCGTAGGTAATAGGTAACGGTATGATAATTTTTTAGCAAACATGAAATAACATTGAGGGAGTAACAGAATACGATACAGTTATAAGATGTTGGCGCTCTAATTTAAAGATAATAAAAGCCTATAATGAAGGGAAAGTATTGTTAACTTGATTTGCTTATATCAAAACGCTGATGAGGCATAATATGCATTTAACAGGTAACCGTATAACGCGTTTGAAATCTCTTACTGCCTGCTTTACTCAAAGTGCATGAAAGCTCTCGAGTTTCACGGATTTTTTGGAAAGCTTCATTCATATTCAGTTTTACTTGTCAAACGTGTCACATGTAGACCCAAGAAAGTTGTACGATATACTTTCGAGCCGGTGTTTACTCAGGCAATTGCAGAGACGTTGACATGTAAAAGTATTAGCCGTGAACCATGAAAGCCAGTGGCGTAATGAAAGAAGGTGTACATGTTAACGTAGAGAAAGATGGAAGCCATTCACGATTTCCTGAAAGAACAAAAAAAATTATCATTGCGAAGAGTTATAGTTAATAATGAAAAGGTTAATTATTGGTTCGGTAATTGAACGAACACTGCTCTTAAAGCTGTTGGTTCTCTTCCCTACGTTTTAAGTGGCAACGTTTTAGCAATCGAGAGTTTATACTTCTGGTCACGGTACGCAACGCAGTGATTCTTTCTAATATTATTTGTCATTCTTTCCTTCTCAAATTCAGTTCCCGGATGTGAGGCATTTGAAGATCGCGCAGCTAATGGTTGGACACCAGCCAGGTCACGTGCCATATCCACTGACGTCGAGATGAAAGAATTATTGTTGCAACTCCAGGAAGCAGAGACTATTGATGCCCAAGCTGACATACTGCATTTCTTGTATAATACAAGGTACAGAATCCTGTGAATGTTGAATTATCTCGAAGTACCTAACCTTAGAGGAAGGAAGTTATCTTACCAACACAGCAAGTAATTTTCATGCAACACAAAATACCAATATAACCAAACAAGGGCTGCTTACTTTATTTGTTGATTTGTTTAAGTATTCGTTATAGTACAAGGTACAAGCTACTAGGCGAATAAGCAATTTGACTCTGGGTCCCCTGTGAGGTCTACCGCCAACCCAACCCCAACAAAGTTTCCCATAATCCTAACCCGACTCACTCCAATTACAAACTGGGTATGGAAAATGAACTAAGGGGCGCTTTCCATTTGACCAAAATTTTCGAGATTTCCGGTCTGAAATCGAATGGAACGGGAAAAGTTCCGGGATAAGTTTTCGTAAATTTAGGTTCCATTCGACCAGCGAAAAACAGTTCCGATATTCTGAACCGGTGATTTTTCATGAATGGAAAGCGTCCTAAATGTAATGTGATAAAATTAAGAATAGGCAATATAATATTATGAATAATTTTGGAAAATGAGAAACTTAACTGTGATGAAATTTTGTGGGCCGAGGCCAGGAACGTGTTCGATAATTGAGTCAGTTTGCTAGACATAACGTCTCGTACGTCGAACGTGACTACGAGACGTTATGTCTAGCAAACTGACTCAAGAAACTTAACTGGGGCTGGTATACATTGAAAGTTTCCTGTTCACATAACTGTTTAGTTTTTTTAACTTTGATCTGCTGTTTTGAAAAGGATATATTGGTATTGTTTACTGATATCGTTAATTTGATATTATTATTGCTTCTCTGTGAATTATAGAAAGAATTTGGCTCTTTTTACTTTGATTCACCAGAGGTCCAGATTTCGACACTCAACTTTTCGGTGCGCGAGGAGTTACAGTGCGAAAACTCCTAGGAGAGCTATACGAAAAGGTGAATTAATTTATTGTAGAAGTAATATTTTAACTATGGATTCACGCATTAAATATTTCAAACACGAACGGCAGTCAAATGTCAAGTCGAAGTTTCGATTCCCCCCTTTCGTTTGTTGATTAAGAAAACTGAATTTGTATCTTACTCATTTACTAAACTTTTCTCTGTTGCGTTATTTTTTAGGCTTGTCAAAGTAAATTATGGTCTTTAGTGCGACACACTGCGGGGCTTCTGAGAAAACGAGTGGAAGATCTAGCCGAGGTACATTGTTTATGTTCAATAACCTTCGTTCTTACGACAAGCACAAATGTTGTGTTCGACGTTGCTGTTGTTATTGTTTGTTTTTTATCCTTTTATGTTTCCTTTGTATGTTTTAAAACAAGACATACACCCAAGCTACAATGTGAAGTATGACATTTTGACACATTACTTTGGATTCGAGAAGAGGTTATCCTAATATGAGTACCCGACAGCGCTTCAAGCTCTCTCTCATTTACCTGTTTTTTCAGCTATCAATTTTAAGTAGAAAGTCCTGATGATGTTTTCCTTTTCTCTTTACCAGGCTGCCACGGAGCTTTTAGTCCACCAGAAGCAGCTGACTGTAGGGATCCCCCAGGGAGGACATGAAGAGGTCATAACAAGGTGAATCTCGACGGGGTTGTCATTGTGCATTTGTTTCGTTATTTTCTATTCCTTTTCTTTTTTTTATTTTAGCAGTAACTGGGGTAGTGTGGGTGTCCTTTTGATGCAAAAAAAAGAATAAAAGATGAACAAAAAAAAGTCGATTTCAAATGTGCTTTTGAGAATTTTTCTTCTTGATTGACTTGTACAGAATAATCCTTTCTCCGGTGATATCGAACAAAGTACTTGGTAGACCGCTGAAATTCTTCTTCGCAAAATGGGTCGTCTTTTTTCTGTACTTCTTGCTTCTGCACAGGGATGTAACTCGGAATTCCACTCGATTACTTTCAGGATAAATGTTGCTTTTATTTCAATCAAACAGTTTCATAACTCGGTGCTTTGAGAGGGGGGCATTATTCTAGTATCAAGCAGTCCCATCCATGTATATGAAAGAGGCGAATTGAATTGCCCTCTTCTCTGTCGCTAGATTTGTGAGGTTTTGCTACAGTGATGTAATTATTGTTTTGTGTTTTTTTTTCATGGCAGACCCCTTCCGCAAGAAGAAATGAAAAATATAATTTTCAATGTTTTTGGGGAAGATATGAGCACTGGTGTTGTCACTCAGGTAATAGGCTAAACTGTGTGCGCACACCAGTAACAGTAGTAGTACTTGTAATGGTAACAATGGCAGTATTGAAATTCAGTAATTGTGGCTAAAATACAGCACTGATAATAATAATAATTATAATGATGATAATAGTAATGATTATTATCATTATTATTAGTATTATAGTATTATTATTATTATTATTATTATTATTATGAAAAGGTTTAGATTGTAATTGGATTTTAATTGAAATCGGAACTACTATCAGGTCGTTTTTACCTTTAACTTGTAAATAGTTATTTGCTTTGAGTATTAATAAAGTTTGATATTATTAAATTACTATTATTTCTATTATTATTATTACTATTATTATAGTAGTATAGGATGCAATATTTGTTAATCTTGACCGTCAATAAATTGTCGGTTTAGTACTTTTTCCCCTTCTACAATTTTGCTTCATTTTGGGTTGTCACCATAGTTTTGTTTAGTTCTTCGTCCCGTCCCACGTAGAATCGCCCTTGTTCAGTTTTGGTCGAACATTAACAGTCTTCTTTATCACCAGGAACTGTTAGTTTATCTTGGGATATTTGTCAGGACTGAACCATCGCTATTCAAAGAGATGCTGAGGCTTCGAGTCGGTCTGATAATAGAAGTTATGGTGGCTGAGTTGGCGAGATCCATGGATTGTTCCGGTCAGAAACTAAAAGAGTAGTTGTCTGTTTTTTATTCATTTATATATATACTTTTTTATCACCGGTCGGTTCTTCCCCCATGGCACCTGAACTTCCGTTTATAACAGATGAGACACGAAATTTAGTCTCTTTATGTATGTCCAACCTTTGCGACGCGTTATCGGGAACCTGATCAAATGCAAACAATATACTTTCCGGGAAATTTTTTCCTCTATCTACTCGAAACACAGCTTTTCCATATTTTTCTTAGTCTGCCTTGCTGGCTGTTTTGGGAGAGTTTGTGGCAGGGAAGTTGCGAGAGGAACATGAGGAAACCATCCCTCTCGTTTCCACAGTCCCTCTCAGGCTAACCTACCTATATTTTACAAGCCTCAAACAGTTTTGCATTTGATCAGTCACAACTGACAAACGTTACTGGAGTAAAACTGAAAGAACAAACAAATAACAACAACGAACAATCATTGGTTAGTTATTATTTAGCCACTGCACATGCTGCGCTCTAAGATGTAGCCGTACGCGCCTTTCAGGTGAAGATGCCGCTGAGTTTTTCATGAACTTGAGCCCTTTCGAGATGAAAACTCTCCTGTATCATATTCTTAGCGGAAAAGAGTTGGTCGTTTCAAGTGGTAAGTCTGATTTATTGCTTTGGCTTTAGGGTTCGTTTGGATCATGAAAAGCTGATAAGTCATGGAATTTTATTTCTAGGCCTCGAAAGTCGAGATATTGAACTGTAGATCATGAATAAAAAGAAATAAAGGGAATTACCATGAAAGGACTGCTGATCTTGCAATCCAATATTAACCAATTTCGAATAACGAAAAATACTAACAGACTGTTCTAAAAATAATTTGCGAACACCTCTCTACTTTTTGTCGTATAAATGTATGTGCGTTTTCTTTATTTATTTCTTATTTATTTATATCTATATTTTTTTTTGTAGATTTGTCCTACGACAACAAGAGCACACCAGAGAAACAGATCTCCATCGTAAACGTCGACCTCCCGAAGAGGGTTGGGATCAAAAAACTGTCCAGTGCTATTAAGGTCAGTCTTCATTTACAAAGAAAATTAATATCATTCGTAAACGTAAACCCTTCAATTTGTTTTATTTTATTTTAGTATATACCACACTCGTGAACAGTGCTTTTCTCGTGCGCTGATTGGCTAGTTCGGAAGTGAAGGGCAAGTACTCTTTACCTCCACTTCGGTGGATAGTTGTTAATTTTTCTCCCCTTTAGCTGCATTACTCTCGTGAACAGATTTGTTAAAGAAAGTCGGCGCTATTTTCGAGAGAATACACTTCAGCTGAGAAGTTTGTCTCTACCAACTGATCACGGGTCAGCTGAGTGATTAGCAGTTCTGCAAGTTGGCAGAACTAATAGCTTATCTACCAGGGGATCACCACTTGTTAAATCCTATTCTATTTTCTTCTTTAGCTGCATTATATTCGTTAAAATTTTTTGAAGGAATTAGGTGCTATTTTAAGAGAATGTTCATCAGTGAAAAGTTCGTCTCTCTACCAACTGATCACCAGTCAACGATGTGATAAGCAGTTCTGCAAGTTGGCAGAACTAGCAGCTTATTTTTCTACCATTGGATCACCACCAAACCGGACAAAATCCATCTTTATCTTGTTTTCGCTGTAATAAAAATCACCGGAAAAACTGTCTCCTATCAAGATGCAGTTGCTGCCTGGTTTTCTTCTTTCAATTGGGTGCACTTTCGATAGGGGATACTTGCTTCGAAGATAAGACCACGGAAAGAATAGCTTTGATTGGGTGCTCTTCGTCGCTGTTCATAGTGAGGCGGGAATTATCACATTTGTCTTAACAAGAATAGGGATTGCTTTTCAAACGGGCAAAATCGCGCGTAGATTTGGTCTTCTTTGGACAGTTTCGTGTGGGCTAGCTTTCACCTACAGCTGTAGCGGTGTACTAATGAGTGACGTGATACTGAAACCGCGTCTATTGGGGGCTACTTAAATTTTTCTCTCTTTTCCTTTGTTTGTTTCGTTTTACTTTTAGTTTTTGCTATAATGAGTCGTCTATTTTCTTTTTATTTTCTTATTTTTTGGTTCCACTTTGCGTTCCTGTCTTTCTTGTGCTGAAAAATCTTATTTCAGGTTAGGTTAGACGAAGTTTTCTGGCCCATGGTCTGTTGTTGAGAAGCAAAGTGTGTTTTTATCAAAACTTTTCTAGGAAGTTTCGTGGCTGCACCATCTACGGTTTAACAGCACTTTTTCATATTTATCAACAGAAAATAAGCTGTATTAAAATGTTTGCGGGGAAAAGTATGGTATGTTAGCAAATGATTTCTGTTCTTCGTCTAATGTTCTAAGGGTGAAGGGAAACAACATCGTTTTAGAATGCTTTTTGCTTTGCTCACGAGTTTTCCGCAGCAAAGAAGTCTGTTTAATATTGACAATAATGCTAGCTAATGATCTCTTCCTGTCCTTTTGCACTGTAATGACTAATGGAAGTTGAAAACACTAACGAAAAACAAGCGATAACTTTAGTTTTGGAACTTACTTGGCCCTCGGCCCTCCCGCCATTTCAGTCTCCCCGAAACATCAGGCGAAACGGGAGAAACTTGCCAAAATGCTACACTGTAAACTACTACTTATTTTCTCTCAGTGTACCTTATCTACGGAAGCGCTTATAGTGCCTTGCGAAAGCTGCTGTAACTTTCTTTAAGATTCCTTGACCGTTAGCAAAAGTCAAATTATATTGAAGCTAACGCGATAGGGTAAATGATGCAACGGCATTAATGCTCTAATGTTGTGAATGTTATCAGAGGGGGTAATAGATTTTAACCATAAATTGCATTAAGGCTAACGCGATGATGCTCCAGAAACGGGAGAAATCAGCCAAGTTACCAAACTACCAGATATTTTCTCGGTATACCTTTTGTACTGAAGCGCATCTAGTGCATTGCGAAAGCTGTTGTAACTTTGTTCAAGATTCCTTGACCGCGACCCCAAATTGCATGAGCCAAGTTACTAAACTACCAGATATTTTCTCTCAGTGTACCTTTTCTACTGAAGCGCTCATAGTGCATTGTGAAAACCTTTGTAACTTTCTTTAAAATTCCTTGACCGCTACCTTAAATTAAATTGCATTAATGCTAATGCGATGATGCAAATGGTGCAACGGCATTAATACTTTAATGTTGTGATGGTTATTGAAGGGGAAAATAGATTTTAATCATAAATCGCATAAAGGCTAAAGCGATGATGCAACTGAAACGGGAGAAATTAGCCAAGTTACTAAAATACCACGCATTTTCTCTTGGTGTACCTTTTCTACTGAGGCGCATCTAGTGCATTACAAAAGCTTTTGTAACTTTCTCCAAGATTCCTTGACTGCTACTATAAATTAAATTGCATAAAAGCTAACGCGATGATGCAACTGATGCAGCGGCGGTAATACTCTAATGTTGTGTTTGTTATCAAAGGGGAAAGTAGATTTTAATCAGTTAAGATCAAATAAACATGAATTGGATAACTAAGATGATGAATATCGTAAATCTGTTGTCAATCCTACATGGCTTGTCTTTTTTGTGGAAGTTAACCTTTGATTCCTGCTACTTTGACCGTGTTGCGCCTTTGTTTCACGTGGCGTTGCTGTCGTTTCCAGTCTGCAAAGAATAAAGGGGCTGAGTTAATAAAGAAACTGTGGTGCTTGGTCAGTGGGGGTATTTCATGAGAATTTAGTTGACTCATTTGATAGAAACCAAATTATGTGTAAAGAGACTGAGTGACGATTGAATCTCAAGTCTAGCATTTATCTAGAGAGGTAAAAATATTAATTTTCCGTCGGTGACTTGACACTAATAATTGAAGTCTCGTCAAACACATCCTATCGATAACATGGCACATTCATCGCGGAAACTTAGATCAACTGAAGTATCATTATACACCTGCTAATACTGTGCACGAAATTGAGACTGATAATGAAGTCGAATACAGTAGTAACATAAAAATGTGTTTTGGATTTTAAAGCATATGAGTGGCAGAGGATTGTTGCCATCACCTGAGCAGAAGAAGTTGGAACCACAGAAAGATAAAGATGACGAAGACGAGGACCCTCAGGACCGTCTTGGGCAGTGGATCAGGCGAAGGTGCCTTGATGGAGCACTTAATCGAGCCCCTGAGGATTTTTACCCTAAATTCTGGAAAGTACTCGAAAAGGTACCACAATCTGCAAATTTGAAACTATATGTTTAAAACTTGTACATTTATGATATTTTCAGCAACTTGGGTGACCTTTTGAATGTTATTTTCTTATTTTCATTCCTGTAGTGTCGGGGTATGACAATTTACAAGCATTATCTGCCGAGTACTATGGTCCAAGAGGTATGCAACCGGTTGAAACCTATTTTCTAGCGTTATTTCCTTGGGTTTGCTTTACTGCGATATTTGACTGGCTTATGAGGCTTATGCACCCTACTCTGCGAGTTAGATGCAAGTCTCATAACCAACTCGCGTTTTCCCGCTCCTGAGATCGATGACGTAAATGTTATCTGATTTCTCCCTAGCCCCGTTCTGATATACTTGCTTTTATTGTGATTTGTCTTTGCTCCAGTTCAAAATGTAATGTTGTATTAGCCTGATGAGCAGGCGCGATTTTGGCGAGCGAGTGCTCAGTATTTTTCGATGAATGTTTTAGCTGTCATCTTTAATTTTTACAGCAGCAGAACGGGCGCTTTAACTCTAAATCAAACAGGGCCTGCCGGGTAAGCGATTGCGAGCTTGTAACGTTAACTCGCCTGCACTACAGGTCAGGCGCTTCTGAATAGGAAGAACATTTTACTTCGATTGTAGCCACACAACAATCAAACAACTGAAAAAGTTTCACGCTGAAACAGGTGGCAAGAAATTATATTAAATGCGCTCTTGATGAATCACATGCTTATCGTAATATCTTGTTCACAGAAAAAAAAAATTTGATCTCAGTAACAATTATTAATCCTCGTTCAGCAGTTTCAATCACACAATGCTCCTCTTTTTCCAGATGACTCCAGGAGAACTGAAATTCGCGTTGTGTGTGGAAGCTGCCCTGAATCGCATTCCAGAGCCGGAGTATCGTCAACTTGTGGTGGAAATGTTGATGGTGTTGTCGCTTGTGGTTGAGTATCATCCAGAACAGACTTTGGGAGACACTATTGATGTTGATGAACTTGTTTTCGAGGGCCACAGTTTATATCTTAAAGACCAGGTGGGTGAAGAATAGTCGTTTTTGTTTTCTCTGCGAAATATGCTTCGTCCACATTAACAAATAGCCTTAAGTATCGGTTTGGAAAACCATATTTTTTTGTTAGCGTGGAAGTCATGGAGGCTAAGGCGTGGTTTTGGAATTCTTGCGTTCACGCTCCAAAGTAGCCTAGGCAGCTGTTTATGATAATTACAAAATCAAGGAAACAGAGCCTGTTTCCATCTCTAACTGGACTTTTTTTGACAGTCGCTAGGGGTCTTGGAGAGCCGAGATTTTCGTAATGTTACAAACACTTATGGCGGTTTTACCGCGAAAGAAATTAAATTTGAGTCTGGATTGGTGCTAATCGAGTTTCAAGATAAAAAGCCTGACGCCAAAATAGATCAGTGGGGAAAAAAATCATTTTTTAAGCATGAGAGCAAGTCAAAGCGAGCCAAAGAAAACGTCGGCGACAAATACAAGACAGACTGCCCCGAAGACCTTGTGACCGAATCACAGTTGGTGTTGTTGAAGGGTTGGAGCAAGTGCTGAATTCGTGCAGGAATACAAAATTAATCTCTTTCATCATTACATCCAAATTAACATGTTTAAAGTCCATTCTCCCATGTCGTGTTATTTCAGATGAACATCAAAGGTGATTCCACTGTGTGTTGCGCTCGTCTTCTTCATGAAAAAATCAGCTGTGGCGGAGCAGCAGGCCTCTGTCGATATTTCTACGACACTGCTCCTAGTGGACGGTTTGGAACCATGACATATTTTTCACGAGTTGTTGCCAAGCGAGTCAGTAATCTTCCACATCAGAATGAGTGTGTGGTTGCTTAGAATTAGAATTGTTTGCTTAGAATTAGAGACCATGACATATTAGAGACCATGAAATATTTTTCACGAGTTGTTGCCAAGCGAGTCAGTAATCTTCCACATCAGAATGAGTGTGTGGTTGCTTAGAATTAGAGACCAATTTAGTGCAAAAAAAAATTAATTTTTTTTTGTAATTTTCGACCGCCTTTTTTTCCTACGTTTTTGTTTACTTCCTTAATATTTCTTTCTATAAAAATTTTGCCACTCCATTTTGTGTAAAAAAGAACAGCGGAAAATACCAGGTATAAAGCTGTTTGAAGGGAGTAAATTTCTAAAGAAGCTGTGGTGTTGCATCGGTAGGAGAATATAACGAGACAATTTGGTTGTGTCAATATTAACTTGATAATGTAAATGACCACCATAAAGAGTTTCTAAAGCCGACGTTGTCCCTTTGGTGTATTCTCTGTGTATATTATCAACTTAGTTGATAATACCAAATTCTCTTAACAAGCTGTTAAGCTGAGTTGAAAACCCAGGAAATGAGTGACGTTATATTTATTTTGTACTAAACGTGAAAGAAAAGGTCTTTAATTTATGGCGGGGTTCTACTGTACAGAATTTTGTTTACAAATTTTGTGGAGACTTCTTCAAAGCAAAATGGATTATTTTTCCGATGACGCTCTCCCATTCGTTTTTATGTTTCACCTAAGCCAATTAGTATTCAGGCATTATGAAGCAATACTTCCTCATTTCATTCGTAAGTAAATAGCACCACGAATTTGTCCCACTTCTGACAATTACTTCATATATTTGATCAATAAAATTTGATTTTCTAAGTGGTAAGAGAAGGATGTTACGTTCCCGCAACCGGGTACGTTTGGTTTCAAAAGGGAAATTCCCCTTGGCTTTTATTCACTATCTCGACGTGGTCGTAAGGGCATGCTTATCGCCAGTTTCTTGGCTTATTGTAAACAACTTTGACAGCTTCCAACAACGTGTCAGCAGAGAGGCGTGATTTTGGTGGACTACCACATGAGTCAATCATGGCTGGCGTATCATCTTTTCAAAGCTAATGTAACTCGCCGAACAGAAGTTGGTTGCAAATTGAAATATTAGTAGAGTTTCCATTAATTTCAGTCGTAAAAGCTAAATATTTTATTAAATCGTCAACGTAATTAGCTAAATTGTAGTCCGTGGCCTCAACGATGTTAAGAGAATGATTTCCAGGAAAAAGCGTTTTAGAAAAGAAATGCGATTTGGCTGTAAATAATTACGCTTTCGAAAATTTCACTGTTAATTGAAATGTGCGTGCTAAGAAAGATTGAAATGCAATTAACATTTCTCAGGGAAGGGTTTCCTTTCTTCAGTGTTATTTCTTTCACTTCTTATTATTTGTTGCCTATCAATAGCTTCGGTGTTACTTTCCTTATCACAAGAAAATGTTTCCCAGGAGAAGTCTGACACATCTTGCACCGCTAAAATTTCTTTCTCGAGGACACGAAAACATCGGCCATGCTTAAGGCATAACTCACGCAAAGTTTTCGTGTTCACGGTGCGGAAGCTGAGATGTTCTCCTTATAACGTCCTCTTGTGCTGGTACAGGAGGTCGCAAACTCAAGTGCGTGACATATCACCGTTACCAGCGTAAACAAGTCACACGATTTGGTTTTTTTTTTAACTCCACATGTTTCAAGGAAGACGAAATTGACCTTTGTCTCATGTAACAGTCCATAACTCTTTGACAATATCTTCTTAACTTCTACATATAATTTGTTTATATTACTCTTTTGCATGATAGAGTAGAACGGAAATAAACTTTCAAACTGAAGCGAGTGCGAAAGTTGGGTGTCGCTTCGGGCATTTAACCAGAAAAGTTATGTGTCAGTCTGCCATTTAGCGCTAGCCATTATCCACTCTGTTTATGGGGAAGAGCACCGAAGATGGAGTCCAAAGCAACTAAGAATTCGCAATTTCTTGTGTTTGGCCTTTTATTCAATTTATTCCTAACGTTAGGCACACTTGGTTTCACGTGTTATTCTCTGCATCGATCATCGAAGTTGGACTCGCGTTTGACAACACTTGAGCAAAATTCACTGCTTACAAATCGTCCGTATCAGCTTTCCAATCCTGTTTCTGATTCGCCAACATCTGCACTTTTTCGTCGAAGTGGGTCTCTAAAGAAAGAAACAGGTGGCATTAAAAGATCTGCTAAACGATCCTCCATGTGCCACAAATGTAAAACCGTCTGTGTGAACTCGAATGGCCACCGAAGGGTAAGTTTATTATTTTTTTCTTCTATTTTTTTTTTCCTTCATGTTTCACAAATGCCCTTGGACCCTCTCAGTAATATTGTGAACAGCTAACCAAATTTATGTTTGCATGGATTTGATAGAAGAGAACTCCAAATAGGGTGTATTAATCGAGTTAACAAGTAATTACGGCGTTAACCAGAATTTGACTAGTTGAAATATGAGATAGCGGTATGTGTCATGCAATCCGTTTTAGCCACAAGGAAAGACGCTATTGCAGCAACTTCCTCAATGTCTCATTTCTCACTGCTTCAGCATTCGTTTTGGCAATACTTTATTTGATATATTCAATACTGTTTTTTTCAATGGTATACTGTTTTATTTTGGCCCGCGCGCTTATCATTTTCACTAACTCCTGTAGAGAAGTGATCGAATGAAAAAATGATTTTTTCCCCTTTCTTTTATTCTTCAATCCTTAGAATTTGACTGGTCTGGAAAATATCGTATGCGTTGAGGGTAAGAGCTTCATCTTATGCCCTAGTACTTCGTCCATCACTATGGAGCAATGCTGTTGTAGACAAAAAAGATACAGCGGATTAGCATGAAAAAGCTCTGTAAAACATAAGTTGGATCGCTACCACAGTTAGCACGAACAAGAGCATGTAACGAGGTTATATTCTTCAGATAATAATCGAGAACATTTCTTATTTTATAAACTTGTGTATGTGATAAGAACATTACGTTAACCATGATAACTGCCATCTCGTCCCCTCTACCGAGCTGAAAGAAATGAGACCCAAGAAATTTATCATGCGCTGAAACACGAGATCAATGAACCTCACTATTCTGCACCCATCATTACAATCGATATCTGCTGTTTCATTTGCAGCAACAGTTTCAGTGATCGATCGACTTGGCTTAACGTGCTGCGAAATTAAATTTATAGAATTGTTGGAGAGACCAGAGGAACTAAATTTTCTCAGAGGAACTTAATTTTCTCAGAGGAACTTAATTTTCTCAGCTGTTTACTTGACTGTGCAATTGTTTTTTTTAATTTTCATTACAATGATTTTTAATATTTTATTAATTTTTTTGTTTATCTTTTTGTTTATTTTTTTCATTTCATCTTGTAGGACCTCAAGGCCCACCAGGTCCTCCCGGTATACCTGGACGCAGTGGTCCTCAGGGCCCTCCTGGATCGAGCGGTAGGAGGGGAAGAAAAGGACCAAGGGGTGTGCCAGGCCCCCAGGGAAAACGCGGTATAAGAGGACCACCGGGTCCCCTTGGCAAATCAGCACCCCAGAGAACAAACCAGAGCGGTGGAGGTCAGTTAGGTAAGTCATGTTGTGAACATCCATTAATTTTGTTGTTGTTGTTGTTTTTTGAAAAATTTTCTTAACCATATTCACTCAAAAAAAGCCTTTTCATTCTGCTGCTTCCAAAACGCTAGTAACAGATTGTAATTTGTTTTCAGAATTTCCACACTTCATTTCAAAGCCCTCGTCCACCATAACTGTGAAAGAGACACAAAATGTCCTAATACCTTGTAAAGCAAATGGCTTCCCACAACCCATAATCACGTGGTACAAAAATGGACACCTGATAGAACAAGACAGGAGGTACTTTCGAGAAAAGAGTCTAAAACTAAAGAACATTCAATTCGAGGACCGTGGTGTCTACAACTGTACAGCGGAAAATCTCTTGGGCAGAGTTGAGTTATCTGTCAATGTCAGCGTGAAAGGTGCGAGCTCCCTATAACACGATAAATGATAAAAGTTGAGTGAAGTTCCACCATTAAATAGCCTAAGTATTTTCATGCAATTACTCGAACTAACTCAAAGCATTCGGTTTGTTGTCATAAAGTTCCAAATAACTCTACCTTGTGATTTACTTAAAGAAAAGGCGTTTTTTGTTGTGTAAAGGACGAGTGAAAAAACTGCGGGATGATAGATGGTATGCCTCGTACACCTCAATCAAAATCTAGTCTAAGCCGTCACCAGTGCTAATTTATATATCCCCAGAGCAGCATCACAGTGTCTTAGTTTCATGAATTTCCCTTATTTACACTCTATTGAATGTCAAACTTGTTCCAGCTTATAATTTTGATTCTTATGTAATTTTTTTATTTTGATAAACTATTTTCAGTACCAGCAAAATTTGTTACTGAACCTAAGCGTTCTGTAACCGCTTACAAGACTTGGGACACCGTGCTACAATGTGACATCTTTGGGTACCCCTCCCCTGTGATAACATGGACAAGATCAGGCAGGCAGCTCCCCATCAACAGACATGTTATCAATGGTTCCGAACTTACGATTCAAAACACAATAGAGGATGATGATGGCCCTTATGTATGCCACGGAACTAATCGACTGGCAAATGTTATGAGAGTTGTTTGGGTCTTTGTTAAAGTTGTTGGTGAGTTGAGGAAAAAAAAACAGAAACAAGAATAGATTCAACTAAATGTTTCTATCTAACTAAAGTCACGTGGTTCAAAGATGGTCGACGCGTTTTCTCAAGAGCTGCAAATGAAAAGAATGATTTGATAACGAGTGAATTGGTCATTCATCGCTTCAAGCCAAGTGACTCTGGAATCTACACATGTCTATTTTACAACGACAAGAATGTGATGGCAGAATCCAACACAAGTCTTGGTAGATTGCATTTTATTAAAATTGCTAATTGTTCGTTCTTGCTAGCTAACCTTCTGGCATTCTTCTAGCCATTTTCGAGAAAGAGTGCATTACAAAGCAACCATTTAAGTTTAAATCTGGTAACCTATGGTGTCAAAACAAAGTAGAAAAGTGGGGTTATAAATAAAATTTTGTAACACCCAAGCAACTTCTTTATCCCGATCGGTTTTCAGTTCTGAACGTAATGAGCTTTCTAATGCGAAAGAATCTCCAAATTCTTTTCCCTTTTGGATGTAACATTAGGTGCAGTTCTAGGGGAGAGGAGCAAGGGTACGCACCCCTTAACCCCCGTGAGACGACCTGCGGCTTTCTAACATAACTTCATGGTATACATATTGTGCACTCCCCCCCTCCCCCCTAAGAAAAATCCTGGATTCGCCTCTCAACAATTATCCATCTCTATTTTTAAGAGAGGGTGAAAGTTGCATACCTGCAAAATCTCAGTTCTGTCACACTGTATGTTTATACATGAATATCCTATGTTAATCGAAAATCACAGATATTTTTCTATCTTCTAACATCATCTTCTCGTGCCAGCCCTCGTCAACTGTGGGGATCCTGGCTCTCCATCAAATGGACGCAGACATGGCTCGCGATACTGGACTGGTGAATCTGTGTCGTTCGTTTGTGATCCAGAATATCACTTAACTGGTCCGGCAACAAGAATGTGTTTAACCTCTGGTAACTGGAGTGGAAGACAACCCTCATGTAAGTAGATTATAGCTAACTTAGACTCACTAATCACCGTAATCTTGGTGTGGAAGTAAGCAACATGTTTGTCAGATGACCATAGATCAAAAGCTTAAAAGCTTCCGTGAATCTTCTTACCTCGGTACTAATCCTAAGGGCATAGATACATACTTATTTAATGTGGAAATACGCTTAGCATAAGAGCTAGTTTACAGGTATTCCACCTAATACCTAATGAAAACCTAACAGCTAACAACGCTAATATCACAGCGGGTAAAATCAGAAATGAAATACTGATTAAAAGCTGTTTAAAACTGTTATTACAATATTATCGCCGCAATCAAAATACTATTAAAACTAACATTACAAATCTACTAATCCCCGAAATTTAACGATCTAATTCTGTTTACTATTTCTTTGGTGCCCGCTTTTATTCTAATGTCATTTTAGAGTTCATTCCATTTCTTGGCTGCAAAATATCTCCATGACTTGAGTCCATATTTGGTAGTGTTAAATTTAGGTAAAGATGAAACATATTCATGGCGCCTGAGATTGTACTTAAATGAGTGTAAGTTAATAAGATTCCTAATTGCCCGTGGTGCTTTGTTCGATATGCTGTTATGTATTGTCAGTAACATGTCTTGAATTCTTCGAGATTCCATGGAGGGTAGTCTTATCCTATCCAAGAGATGCTGGTAAGATGCATGTTTATCATTATAGACATATCTCAACGCTCTTTCATTGACTTTTTCGATTTTTGCAGTGTTTCTTTTTCCGCAATGGTGCCAAACTTGGTTGCAGTAATAAAAATACGGTAGTATCAGTGAACGAACGATATAACGATTCCTTGGTTTTAAGTGGTAAAATATTTTTCAGTTTATTAGGCGCGTTTATTTGAGCACTCACTTTGCGGCAAATACTCGGAAGCAGCCAAACGCCATTTACCTGTAAGAGCTGTATAAGGTATCTGGCCTTCTCGAAGGCCCCTTTAAACAGTCTATACCGCAACCTCTTAGTTTAGACGATAAGATAGATTGAAAAACACTGATGGCATAAGCAAGAACTAAAACCTAGCCAGTACCCGACATATAAACTTTACAGATACTTTTTTATACACAACTGACTTGAACCTTTTTTTTTTAAGCAATATTACAAAAAGGGGATAGATCTTAGCTTTAACGTTCTTTTGTTTTACAGCTGACAGCTAACATTTCAATAAAGGCTGATAGTTTCTAGAGAAACTGTTTGGGGCTGCGTCGGTGGGGGTAACGAAATAATTTGAATATATCAACAAAGTTGAAATGGTAAATTGGCCACCGTTACGATTATAAAAGCTGACGTTTCGAGCGTTAGCCCTTCGTCGGAGCGACGAAGGGCTAACGCTCGAAACGTCAGCTTTTATAATCGTAACGGTGGCCAATTTACCATTTCAACTTTGTTGATATATTCAAGCTAACATTTTAGCTGTTGCTGTTGTCGTTATTTGTTTTAAAGGTCGAAGAATTTGCCAATCTCTAGAAAGCCCGGAACATGGTTTAATTCATGGGCGGCAATTTTGGGAAGGAGAACAGGTTTCATTCAGTTGCAGGCCTGGTTACTGGTTAGGTGAATCCCCAGCAGTGCGTCGCTGCATGAAGAATGGTACTTGGACTGGACGTCAACCAAAATGCATTGTGCTAGGTACATTCAGTTAAAAGTTCATCCTTTGACAGTTTACAAGCTTTACAGTAGTATTACCCTAAATATACTCTCTTTGAGGTAAATTGGGGAGTTTCAAACTTGCAGGTAGCTCGCAGTGTAGGCGTCTTATTTGAGCGACTTAAAGTTATGAACTCGTGATCGTTTATCCGAACGCAGTGTTTGATTTGGAGTCAGAGTGGACGGTGGGGGTAGGGGGCGGGGCAAGGTTGGGAAGACGCCTGCCCGAAAAGGCTGTTGAAATGCAAAACACCCCCTGATTAGCTGTGTCTCACTGCATTTCCAGAAATGAGCGGATACTCAATCAAAATTCGTTAATTTAAAAACCGGAAGCACTGTCTTCTGACAAGAACAAACACACGTAATGCCGATGAGTGAAACGATGAGCGGTTTTTTTCTTCGAACAGGAAAGAAATGGCTTCTACAAAACCTACATCCGCGGTCACAAATATCAGCTGATCTTTGCCGCACTCTATATTTTCTAAACGACAACCCTTGCGTGTATTTTTCGTTAATCAATTTGACTATGTTTCTTCGTTTTATCACAAAAGATACTTTGAAGCAAACAAACAACTACGCTCGAAGGTTTACCCGCTAAAATGTGTTTTAAGAAATGGCTTCGCCTACACCTCTTCTGCTGACGCAAACACGAGTTGATATTTGCCGCACTCTGTATCCTCCAAACAACAATCGGTGAGCGTAGCTGCCGTTAATCCCACCGATGATGCTTCTCTTATTTGATCCTAGACAATACTTCGAAGCGGAAAAACGACAAATACGCTTTAAGGTTTTCTCGCCGAAGTTTCTTTAATGCGAACCAAGACCTGAACAGCTGAAAAATCAGGCTTTTCCCAACGCCAGTTGGCAACACGGTCAGTAGGTCCTTTTCAGAAACCAGTGTATAAATTACTTTTCTTTGTTCCGATCTTAATACGCGATACGTACCAATTTGCGAAAGATTAAATGCTTCCTCGAGAGCGGAATCGAAACTTACAACTTCATCTATAGAGTTTGCGATCCTTTTCTCTTTCCCGCAAGAGCTAAATGTCCGAATGACGCGTTTGGCATCTGATTGACACCTAGAGTAAAATGGCACCAATCAGAAACTCTGTTCGTGGGCGAACGAAGTTTTCAAAAACAACCATGATGAGTTCGAGCAGGCGTAATATTCACCCACCCACATCAGTCCCTCTCTTTATTTTTGATCGCCACCCACCCCCTTGGCACAAATTACTTTCTCTCCCCAGCCTTCCGCTGCCATTAAAATCGAAGATGGCGGCCATTTTTCGCTAAAAAGTACTGAGCACTCGCTCGCCCAAATTACGCCTGCTCTGTAGGCAAATTGGCAGGTGGAATGTTTTGAAAAAAAAAACATAACACACGTAGGTATGGAATTTCCATTTGGCTGTTCAACTCGCCGGATATGTCACGAGTGAACACAGTAAACAGCCACGTATTATTTTGTTTATTTCATATGCACCACAAGCGCTTCCTGACAAAAAAAATTCAACTTTACCCTGGATGAACGCTTTGCCATTCATTCATCAACCTTACCGAGTGGCGCGAAAGGAGATTGACATGTCAGCAGATAACTAGCGATAACGTAAAAAATTATTGTGTTTTTACAAGTGTATATTTACCGTTTTTCTCAGGGCTGGAAATCCTTGTAAAACACTGCAGTTTAAATGAAAATAGGGACTACTGTATTTTTCAATTGAGAGAAAAGGCAAAGTAAGCGTTTCTTTTCAAATAAGCGCCCCTCTTCGAAAGTCAGCACCTTCCAATATCGTTGTTTGATTTTTAATCAAGTATTTCTATATACTCTTAAGGTTCAAGTATGCCATCTGTTGTAATCCAGAGATATGACTTGATCTTGAGTCTTCGTCAAATTTTGGATTCCGTGGCTGGTTCGCACTCTCACTGGAAGCTTTGTTACCGCGCCTCCTCTCATGGCTGGGCAGCAGGAACATTCCACACCCTTTGTAATGGAAAGCCACACACTGTTACTATAATACGAAGAAGCCCGTACATTTTTGGAGGATACACAGATACTGCTTGGGGTAAGAAAATATCCGACGATAACAATAAACGAACTACCCTGCTGGCAGAGGCGTTTATTTGTTAACTTCCCCTGCGGTCCACGTAAAAATAAAGTCCTCTGCGCTCGGCCTGTTAAATCTTCTTCGAGCATGCGCGGCCTGTTGCTTAGAAACAAATTAGTTCTCGGTAGTACTCGGCCAACTAGATAGCTAAATAGGATGCGTGTGCATAAAAACGTGTTTAAAGCAGGTTCTGACCGGTTTTGCAAATCAGATTATCCACAAACTTGGATAATTTCCAGGGGCATTCTCGAAGAAGATTTAACAGGCCGAGCGCAGAGAACTTTATTTTTACGTGGACCGTAGGGGAAGTTAACAAATATACGCCTCTGCCAGCAGCGTATAAACGAACTAGTCAGTAAAGAGAATCTTTGAGCCCAAAAGTAACAGTCGATCATGTAGTTTAATCGCCTAACTTAAGGCTGTTCTGAAAAAGACTTTTGTCGGTGACAGTTACTGACGATAAGCTTGAGAATAGGTTATCATCAGCTGAGTCAAGTGAGGAGCTGTTTTTCAGTCGAGTAGCAGGAGTCTGGTTCTTTAAATCTCCAGTATCGTTGAGCCGCTTTTGTACATAAGCTTTGAAGAATACTTCATGTTACCTCACTTTGTTACAAGGGATCACAATAAGGGTCCATAGAAGTGTTCTTTTGATAAAAGACGATCGTATTCAAATAGGGGCCAACTAAAAAAGGCGATTAAAACATTTAAAAAAAAGCGTAACGGACTTTTCAGCAATTAACTTTAGAATGAAAAAATCAACTAGATTTGCTTCTGGCCTGGATAATAACTATTTTTTGTATGAACGGAGTTTTAAAAAATACCCAGTTTCGGAGAGTGAGCTGTAATGTTTTCTTTGTTCGGAGTTGATTCCTACCAACATGATGCACAGAGCGAGAACAAGAGTGACCCAGGCAAATAAGTCACAGCATTGAAATCAGGTTATTGTGTCCACCGGTGTCCCAACTTTCAACCTCAGGTAGATATTTGCGTAACGGCTCAATAATGACAGTGTTTTCACAAAGTTCACTACAGTTACTTTTATTGTCGCAACCATCATTATTACTTTTGCTCTCACTTTCCACTGAACCTCATAATGACAACCCCCTCATTGTTAAGTAAAAAAGGAAACCCTGTCGTTTTTTTACTAACATCCTTGAACCGGCCTATCTGTTTCTATTCCCTTACCTCGTCTACTCCCCGTTTCCTTTGATAAAGACCATTGGCAAGTTGTTGTAAATTTACTCAACCGTAACTTGGAGGAGTTTTTGATAAAGGCTGATAGTTTCGAAAGAAACTGTTTGGGGCTGCGTCGGTGGGGGTAACGAAATAATTTGGATATATCAACAAAGTTGAAATGGTAAATTGGCCACCGTAACGATTACAAAAGCTGACGTTTCGAGCGAATAGAGGAATTGTGAGTTGTGCGTGCTTTTAAAGGTGGAAAATGGAGCCACGTTATTGGTGGGAACATGGCAACGAGAAAAACAAGAATAAATTAATGGAATGAAAAGCGTTCGTTGATCCCTGTGGGATTTAGACTGCCGGTTTAAAAGATGAGCTTTTGTTCAAGATTTTTACGGCTTTCCGTGCTACCTAAGTGTAAGGAAAGACCGCAGATTGCCATATGTTGCTTAGAATGATTAGGTAAATTAAATTGCCTAGCAACTGGTTTCGATGTGTCCTTGTCATTCCTTTCCACGTCTCGAAAGGTGTTCTCGGAATCGGTCACCTAGTCTTCTGCCTGTTTCGCCGATGTATATCTTTTTGCAGTAAGTGCAAGTTATACAATAGATTACATTGGCGGAGGTGCACGTGAAGTGATCGGTGATCTTAATGGATCGTTTAGGTCCCGATATTTTATCAGTGTTGTGAATGAAAGGACACGTTTTGCATCGTGCACGAGCGCATTTAAAAGTGCCTGGTTAGTCATTAGTCTGTAAAGAACTTCTGACCAAAACATTACCTATGTTTTGTCGCGTTTGAATGAAATGAGCGGAGGCTGCGAAAAGATAGTGCTTCTCTCTGGATCGTTTTGAAGTAATTTAAAGTTTTTAAGAATGATGGATTTAACTGAGTGGTTGTGAGAGTGAATGGAATGCTGTCGGAATCTTGTTTATGCGACGTTTGTAGTGCTGAATGTCGATCAATATGTTGGGCGCGGTGGTAACCCGCTTGAACGACAGAAACAGGGTAACCACGTTTATCGAAAAACTGGCACGTTGACTCTGATTTGTGGTGGAAATCAGAGTCATCACTACATAAACGACGAAGTCTTAGAAACTGAGAAAAAGGAATGGAATTCTTAACGTGAGATGAATGCGAAGACGAATATAACAAGTAATTATGCAAGTCTGTAGCTTTGTAATACACACTAGTGCATAAACCGTTACCTTCAATTGAAACTTTGACGTGTAAAAAGGATAAAGAATTGTCAGAAATTTCCCAGGTATATTTCAGAGCCGGGTGAAAAGAATTGACTGCGGTTATGAATTGAGTGAGCTCCTCTCTGATAGAGGAGGTAGCGCCGATACAGTCGTCGATGTAGCGACCGTAGAGTTCAGGTTTGGACCCGTTGTATTGGCTGAAAAATTGATGTTCGACAAAACCTACAAAAAGACTGGCATAGCTAGGTCCCATTTTGGTGCCCATGGCTACACCATTGGTTTGTTTGAAGAAGTTGTTTCCGAATGAAAAACAATTGAGTGTGAGCACTAGTTCGGCTAAGCGTAGTAGTGTTTCAGATTTAGGTTCCTTATCAGTACGTTGATAAAAAAAAAAATGTTTAAGGGCCAGAAGGCCTTCGCCATTAGGAATGACAGTATAAAGAGACGTAATATTGATAAGGTTGGGTGAAGTAAAATTATCCAACTAAAGCTCTGCTCCTAAACTTGGCTGTATCTATATACTCATGGCTCAAGATTGTATTCTATTTTTTTTGGGGGGGGGGAGGGGTTTAACTTTCCATAATTCCATAAACACTTCACTCCCAAACCTCATTCCTTCCTTTCACCATATATCAGTTTTTTTTCTTACCTCTTTCAACCAATCGGTCTTGTTTTTCTTCTATTTCGTATGAACCTGTACTCATTGTTTATTGCCTTTTTTATCATTTAGCACCCCGGCTACAAAATCTGTTTCCATTTCCAAAGCATTCACATACCTACACTTTTTGTCGTTATTTTATTTCGTATTCAGGTTCAAGTGGTGGATACAGTCACTCTTCCAATGCTTTCATATTTTCCCTCATCAACAAAGAAGGACTGCCACCATTCAAGAGCATGGTGAAACGTCCAACACATGCAATTTATAGGTTGTCAACTTATGGCCCAACATTTGGTGGAGGATATTCAATCCACATCAGCAATAATGCCAACAGTAACACTAAATCATACACTGATTTTCATACCAGCTACTACCACATACCAGATGGAGTACGGGACAGGAAAACAGTCCTTGCTGGATCTTACAAATTTACACCTGATGAGGTGGAGGTGTTTTATCTCGCCTGAGTCACAGCACATGAAGAACGTGCATTGAGAAACCAAACTGAGACGAATCTGTCACTAATTGATCTAGTCGTTTAAATTCTTTTTTTTTTTTTTTCCTTTAAGCAAAAATAGGGTGCTTTGCCACATGGCAAAGTTAGATTTTTATTCAATCAGTTAGCGATTAGCAACTAGCGCCTCACTGAAAATATGTTCAATCAAACTGCAAAGATAGGAAAGAGATGTGTCGCAGATAAAGACTAAAACAAAGCTTGTGTCCAATCATGTTGGCACGATTTTTCAGGTGTTACTAGCTTTTTGTTAGCAATTTCGACAGTTTTCCATAAGAATATAAATATAGAGGCAAGACCGATACAACGTAGATAAGTTTTGAGACGGAGCACTATATTTCGGCTGGCCAAACCAGCCTTCTTCAGGTGCAGTGGGAATTGACAAAGAATTAAGGTGGTACTTAGATAGCTGTATGATGTAATAGCGGAAATACGTAAAACTAATTTGATTGACAATGAGACAATAATTAAAAATTGAAATAGTAAATAAAAATAGAAGTAAAGTGAGGTAAATTAAATAACTAGAAGTAAGAATAGTAGAAGGAAAAACACTAATACATTTCTTCGCGAGCATTAAGGCCATCGGGATAAATAGTGTTGCCTCTTGAAATTAAAAGCTTCCCTGACCTTGCGGATCGAGTCTCTCTCGGAAAACACTTTTTCGAAGGCGATAAGCTCCATGTCGTAAGCAGAGTGGTTGGGAGAGGAAAGGAAGTGTTCTGCGACTGTAGTAGGTTTAGATTTAGAGTTAGGTTTATCAGTGGTACGGTGGTGTTCATTAAAATGGTCTTTTAAACGTCGTTTAGTTTCTCCTATGTATTGTAAGTTACAGCGGTTACATTGAATCAAGTAGATAAGGTTTTTAGTGTCACAAGTCAAGTGAGATTTAATAGTACGTGTTTCGCCAGTAGAAAAAAAGGTTTAGTTAGTAAGTCCGTCAGAGATATAGGGACAAGTAAAGCAGTTACTACCACAACGGAAAGAGCCAGGGGGGAGTTGAGGATGGGAAGTGGTAGAATTGAAGGGGAGTTTGGCTGTAACTAATGTGTCGCGAAGGTTGGGGGAGCGTCTGAACATTAACTATGGTCTGAACGCAATAACTGGCAGCCGAGGAAAAGCTCTTTTGCAGCGGTTAGAAGACAGCAGCAAATGCCAGTGTTTTTTGATAATGTTGGAGATGTGAGGAAGCGACGGATTAAAAGTAGTTATAAATTGAATGCGGTTAAGTTTTTTTACGTCTTTGGTTTGAAAGGTGAGTGTGCGGGGGATGTCAGCGGCGCGTTGTATTTGTTTGGTGACGAATTTATGGCTGTAACCTCGTTTGAAAAGGTATGTGGTAAGTTCAGCGGCGCGAGTCTTAAAAGCTTTGTATGTTGAACAGATGCGTCGTAGGCGGAGTGCTAGACTGAACGGAATGGTTTTTAACGTTTGTAATGGATGGCAAGAAGAGTACAATAGATACATATGTTTGTCTGTGGGTTTGGTGTGGAGGTCAGTGGAGATATCACCGTAGGTGCTTAAAGAGACACTAACGTCAAGAAAAGCCACGTTAGTGGAAGAGTGTGAGCTGGTGAATTTGATCGTGGGGTGAATATTGTTGAGATAATAGACGAATATTTTCAGGTATAAGATACAATGAATATATCTAATAGCGCTATCTACTGCGAAGGATCGTGCATCATACGTATTTTCAGGTATCTAAGTCTAAGTACCACCTTAATTCTATGTCAATTCCCACTGTACCTGAAGAAGGCTGGTTTGGCCAGCCGAAATATAGTGCTCCGTTTTAAAACTTATCTACGTTGTATCGGTATTGCCTCTATATTTATATTCATTATTTTGGGCCGATTAGATCACTGCTGATCCAATGTACAAGAGTAGGATTATCGTCCACGGATGCTTGCTCAACATTTCTATAAGAACACTTCAGAGAAGTACGACTCCGACGAGTCAAAGTGGAATAGAATCAACTTACCTTAATCACCTTAATAAGTTGCAGCCGAAAAAATCTTCAGGAGTCGTAGGATGTCTGCGCAGACTTTATTTAAAAAAGCTAACGTTTTTTAAAAAAAATGATTCATGAATAAAACATTCGATATAGTTTTTGTGATGTATGTCTTCTACAACCGTTAAAAACTTATGCGCGATGTTGGCCGTTGTTCTCCTTGTAATGGTCTCCCCTCCTTCGTTAAGATCTATTTTACGCTTATCGAGCATGCAGAAAAAACAATTTACTGTACATATTGTTTTGTAGGGATCATTGAGTGTTATGGGAGTAAATTTAGGAAGACTCCAGCAATATTTCATACGTGGATGAAAAGGAGTAATTTAGTTAAAAAAGAGTTTTGCATAAGAATTTCAATTTGATTTTTTCCTTAATTCACTTCTAATTTCAGTTTTCAAGTTGTAATAAAAAATGGATTACGAAAAACAATTTTGTCTATGTAGCGTTTCTTTTTACTTCATTTCCTGCATAGTATCTTGTTCAACCGATTACTGTCAAATAGTTTCTTTTTTGCGAAAAAATTTGTTTCCACTAGAATCGATCCGCTTGAACGGCAAATATGTGCTCCTACAAAGAACATAAGAAGTCTCTAATCCGCAAAATTTAACTTCCGAAAACATTATCAAACTTCAAAACATGCAAGCTTTACCATGTTCAAATTAAAACATCCCTCATGGAGGTATCATGCGATCACCAAGTCAAGCACCTGACAAGGGGCGTGACCTGCAGGCGACACATCATACGTTACGTATGATGCACGATCCTCGCAGTAGAGAGCGCTATTTATGCAATAGCGAAAATCAGACCTGAAAAAAATCAGGCCTGTACGGGATTCGAACCACTGACCTCTGCGATACTAATGCAGCGCTCTACCAATTGAGCTAACAAGCCAACTGGGAGCAGGCCGTTAAGTTGATTCGTAATAAATCCGTGATGATAAATCAGATACAATGAATATATGAAGTTCATATATTTGAACTGCGGTACTAGATGCGTATGGTGCACGATCCTCGCAGTACAGGCCTGATTTTTTTCAGGTCTGATTTTCGCTATTGCATAAATAGCGCTCTCTACTGCGAGGATCGTGCACCATACGTTTCTAATACCGCAGTTCAAAATATATGAACTTCATATATACATTGTATCGGACTGTTTTCTGCCCACGAAAATTTACGAAACTATTAAAACCAGTTTGAGGCAGTCTGGTCTCTTATCATCCTCTTATATAGATGATTCATATTGTTACTGACACTCCGCCACAGTTTGAATGCGTTCTTTTTTACCTCGACCGTACGGATTCACTTGTGCATAACAGAGAAAAATGCAGAATTAACAATGCGAACTTAAACCCAAGGAAACTGAAATACAACGAAATGAATACAAAAAAAAAAAAACCACAGGAAAATACGAACGAAAGCGTAACTACTTAAGAGATCTGTACGGCACTCCGGAATAACAACGACTGAATGAAATTTACAAACTACGACGTTTTATAACGGATAAAGGCCGAAACAATAGACTAAACGTGGTTACACAATACTCAAAGGCGATTACATAAAACAACGCTGACAAACTTAATTTACATTCTGACAGCACGAAAAAATACAAACTAATGATACAGAACTGAACTATCGAGACGAGAACTATTTACACTATTTACAAATAACAAAGACGAACGACAGAACTGATAAAAAAATAACTCTCGTGGCCACACATACCTTCAAGGTGATGATTTCAATGACTGTGTCATTAATGTCATAGCCACTCTATGACTAGGTTTACACTAGAGGAGAGTTTTCCGGATTCGTAAATGTTTCCGGATTCATCAATTTTGGAGTATTCGAATTCGTAGGCGTTTATACTGAAAGGATATTCGGATTCCTGACCGTTTACACACAATGACAACTCCGGGAACATTTGAAATGGAATGGTTACCAAGTCCAGCGTTGTTTCGTCGTTCAATCGACAAAGTGACTGATGCCTCTCCCAAAAAAGGCTAGAGTAGATCCAGATGCCACTGAGGCAAATTTGAGTTGGACAGATGCCAAGCCATCTACGTCGTCGGCGATTAAGTGTGGCTGACGTTAAACTTCCTTACAATGATAATTTGCGTTTCCTCAGAAATACTGCGGTGCACATGATAAAATTTATCGCCTGAACCTGCAACAAGATTAGGCAACCGGAGACCGCCTGCAATGTTAGCACCAGATCCTCCATTTTGGTTTCACCGCAAACTCAAAAGATTGCAGGCGGAAATAATATCTGGATTCGAGAAAAAAAGCGGTTACACGACAAAACTTCCGGATTCAAAAGTTATCGGATTCAAAGTTCCCACTTTAAATTCCGGATTCAAAATCTGCGGAGACACGACCAAACCGGGGAGTTTTTATTTCGGATTCGTCCACTTTTGTGTAAACGGCAAAATCAATCCGGTACTGAAACGTTTCGGATTCATCACGAATCCGGAACAATTTCCTCTAGTGTAAACCTAGTCTAAAGCTGTTTGATTTACTGTGTTTTGCTATCCACCCTTTAAAATCTATCCTCCTACCATCACAGAGAATCACCTATTTGGGTTTTGTTCTTGATTTGATAGAAATGAAAATTTACTTGACCTAGGACAAAGCACAGAACTTAAAGATGCCTGTGATAAAATTCTTGCCCTGCAGCAACCCTTCGATAAGGGAAGTCTCATCGCTGCTGGGTCTTATGACAGCCAGCTTCCCAGCTGTCATGTATGGCCCTTTATACTTTACACTGATCGATATGGATAAAACAAGTGCCTTACAACATGCTAAGGGGAACTTTGATATGTGCATGCAGCTTTCAGACGCCTCATTAACTGACATTAAATGGTGGTGAGACTCAGTGCACAGTGCATGTTGTGCAACATGGTAAACCAGAGATTACAATGTTCACAGGTGCATCATCTTCTGGGAGGGGAGCTGTGCTCTGTGGCACCACATCGAAGGGTGCTTGGAGCCCAAGGGAAGCTCTCCATCACATCAATTACCTTGAGATGCTAGCTGTGCACTTTGCCTTAAAAGCCTTTCTTGCACATCTTGAAGGCAAACATGTTAGGGTGATGATTGACAACACCACAGCTGTCTCAACACTTGCACACATGGGTACAAGTCACTCACCATCCTGTAACAATTTAGCCCGCATAATATGGGACTGGTGTCTTGATCATAATATATGGCTATCTACAGCCCACATCCCCGGGAAGTTAAATGTTCTGGCTGACAAAGAATCCAGAAATACAAACATAGGAACGGAGTGGGCTCTAAACCCAAGTGTGTACTGTGATGCAATGGCCAAGTTAGGTGTTAAACCTAACATTGACCTGTTTGCTTCAAGGCTAAACTACAAAGTTAAACCATTTGTGGCATACCAACCTGACCCTGGAGCTTTTGCAATAGATGCATTTACATTATCGTGGGAAACATATTTATTTTATGCCTTCCCTCCTTTCAGTCTCATAGCATTAGCTCCTCAGAAAATTCAGGAAGAGGAGGCAACAGGACTCATACTAGTACCCAAGAGGCCCACTCAATCCTGGTGGCCGACACTAATGAGAATGGTAATTCAAAACCCTCTGGAACTGCCTCGGAAAAAAGAGCTGTTATTTCAACCAAGTCAACCAGACTTAGTTCACCCACTACACCCAAAGCTAGTACAGCTCTTATGTCATGTAGGAGTTACGTGCCCCCCCCCCCCACCCTACTATACACTGTAACGATGTCATTTGGATGGCCGCGCAATAACCCAGATTAAACTATAAAACGAAACTAGTCTTTATTCATCCACCATGACAACCGGAAAGCATGGCCCATACAAATATCCATGATCCTTTGCTATGTCTTAGAACTTCCGCTAGGACAGCTTCCGGTAGAATAATATCAAAACATTACATACACCCTTCTATGTACTGTACTACCCACCCTTCACTTCATTTTGTGTGACTACTCGCCAATTTGAAAATTGATCTCCCAGGTTCGCACGCGCGCTCTCACGTAACTCCTACACTCCCCACCAATGACTCGTAGAATTTCAAACAAACTTCTCCTTACAGGTAAGTCGTTTAATCGTTGAATTTTTTAATGTTATTCGCTCGTTCAAGATTTATATTCTTTCTATTGTATCGTTTGTGACTAAATCTCCCATAATTTCATCAACACTTCTCTCTTTAAGTTCATTCCTCCCTTTCACCATATATCAGTTTATTCTGTTCTCATCTCTTTCAACCCGTAAGTAGAATCTTTGATCCACTTTGTATGACCCTGTGCTTATAGTCAATTTCCTTTTATTCTTTAGCACTCTGCAATATTTACCTTACAGGATCTGTGTTTCCATTCCTAATGCATTCATATACCTTCCATTTTTACACTGTTTGTTATTGATTTATTTAATATCCAGGCCTCAGTGGTGGATACAGTTACTCTTCCAATGCCTTCATATTTTCTCTCATCAACAAAGAAGGACTGCCATCATTCAAGAGCATATATGGTGAAAAATCCAAAACGCGCAATTTATAAGCAGTCAGATAAAGGTCCAACATTTGGTGGAGGATTTGACATCCACATCAGCAATAATGCCAATAGTAACATTAATTCTTACACTGATTTTCATAACAGCTACTACCGCATACCAAGTGGAGTAGAAAACATGAATGCTGGGTCTTATAAATTTACACCTGATGAAGCGGAGGTGTTTTGCCTCGCCTGAGTCACAGCTCGTGGAGACCGTGCAATGAGTAACCGGACTGAAACAAATCTGTCAATAATTGATCTAGTCGTTGAAATTCTTTTTTTTCCGATAAACAAAAAGTTGGTGCTTTGCCACGTGGCAAACTTAATTTTTTATTCAATCTGTTAGCGATTAGCAACTAGCGCCCTAGTGAAAATCTGTTCAATCAAACTGCAAAGATTGGAAAAAGATGTGTCGCAAATAAAAACTAAACCAAAATGTATGTCCCAATCATGATGGCACGAATTTGCAGGTTTTACTAGCTCTTTGTTCACAGTTTCGACAGTTTTCCATAAGAACACCTCAGAGAAGTACAAGTTTGCGTCAAAGCGGAATAGAATTAGATTCATCTTAATCACAAGTCGCAGCCGAAAAAATCTTAACGAGTCGTGGAATGTCCGTACGAAAATTAGTTTGAAAAGCTCATGTTTTTAAAGAAATGTTTCATTAAACCTACGATAAAACTTTTTTTATGCATGTCCTTTACAGCAGCCATATAATAAACATCTTATTAACCGAGCTAGGTTGGTCTGTATGGGAGAATCTTTACCTCGGTCAAGATTCTCCCCAACAGACCTCCCGCTCGGTTGATAATAACTAATTTTTCAAAAAAGAGAATCATTCCTCCGAATCCAATTAAAACCAGAAAACATAAATTTGATTAATTATATAACTAATTAGTTTAATTAATTTTCTGGGTCATTGCACTTGACCTTTCATACGCAAACGAGTACTTGCGTGTTTCCCTAGCCCTCAAACGAGTTTGTAAATAATACAAGATTGATGAAATGCTCAAAACTAACCTTTTGACTTTTTGTATGTAAATGACAAAAAAGAATCCAGGACGCCTAAAGTTTTCTTTAGTTTGCCATGATGACTCCGCAGAATGCATTTGCTTTAAACGTGTGGCATGTTGCTAATCAGGCACTTGAATAGCTCGATTAAAGCGCGGCGCCTTTCTCGTCAAACTACACTTTATTTTCACGATCTGGTGGCAAGTAATTGACAAACAAGTGCAGAAAAGAGGTTTTAAACTTACAAAGAAGAATAAATATTTAGTTCAGGTTGATAATTTTTTTCTTGACGATTTGCCTTTTTTTATTATTATTTCGTACTTGAAGTAGCCGAGTATTCTATTTTAAGTAGACGGGTGCCGGCTTCTAATAAAAACCTTGCTTAAACCGCAAGAATGTATTCCTGCAAAGCATGTAATAAGTCTCCGCAAAATATAACTTCCGAAAACGTTTTCAATCCTCAAACATTCAAGCTTTACTATGTTCAAATTAGATCATCCCCCGTGGAGCCTAATGCGATGACCAAGTCAAGCACGTAACAAAGAGCGTGACCTGCACGCAACACATCATGCGTTATTCCCATACACTAATTATAAAATTTCTAAGTATAGGATTAAAAACTTCACTGCTGAAACTTGAAGTACTACAGTTTATATTTATTTCGAAGCTTATTCTTCTATTCTAGCTGACAAAATCGGCGTCTATATACTCATGCATAACAATATTTACCATATATACCCAATTGAATAATATCATGGTGGAACTAAATCCTTTAACTAATACGAATATCAAGATTAAATGATAAATTTTAAGATAAAGGAGGGTAGGAAGGGGCTGGCCTGACAGGAAGTCTGGCTGATCCCGTGCTCCTACGCAAGAAAAAAAATTGGATTACTTGGATTACTTTAAGCCTGTTGCATGGACTAAATCGAGTTATCTTAAAACTCTATATATCAGTGCAGATCGTGTTCACCGACGCGCGCCATTTCAAAAACAAAACGAACGAAACTAGGTATTGCTTCCCCTCCCAGGGGATTAAAGGTCACCCATAGAACGTATCGTTATTCCATTGGGCAGAGGTCCAAGCAACTAGCAACAAACTTGATAGGTTATCTATCATTTCGGCACTCGGTATGAGCCAACTTTCAACTTGTTTCAACGGGAAATCAACGAAGATGGAGCCTAAGGCAAATAAGAATTCTCACGTTCTTATGTTTGGCCTTTCATTTAATTTAATCCTGACGTTGGGCTCACTTGGTTTCACGTGTTATTCTCTGCATCGATCATCGAAGTTAGACTTGCGTTTAACATCACTTGAGCAAAACTTATTGCTTACAAACCCTCTGTATCAGCTTTCCAATTCTGTGATTGTAGAACCAACATCTGCACATACTCACCCAAGTGGATCATTAAAGAAAGAAACGGCTCGCGTCCGGAGAGCTGCTGAACGACCCACCGTGTGCCGCAAATGTAAAACCGTCTGCGTGCGCTCGAATGGCCAGCGAAGGGCAAGTTTTCTTGTGCTTTATGTTTCACAAATGCCCATTGACCTTCTCAGTAATATTGTAAATAGCTAACCAAATGGAAAGAAAACGCTAGAAGATAACCCTAAAGAAAGTCTATGGATCAGGTGATGGCTGCCTTAACTAAAGTTTGAATAGTTGAAAAATTAGATAGTGTCGATCTGCTTTTGCGACACCGGAAGGCGATACAATATCCACTGATCTAATCATGGCAACTGTCTCATTCCTCACTGCTTTGGCTGATTTTTATTCACTAAGACTATTTTTTATGATCAACCCTGTTGTAATGTACTGTTGTGTTCTTTTATAATGGCCCACGCATTTTATATCAGCCTAACCTCGTTAGGGTAGTTATCAATGAAAGAAATAATTTTTTACTTACTTTCGTCCTCCAATCCATAGAATTCATTCGTGGAAAGAAGCCAAGGAAACGTTGTTTGCGTTGAGGGTAAGAGTTTCCCTATAGCATGTATTGCGGATCAACATGAAATAGCTCTACAAAATGCTTAATTCACTACCATTAATTGCATGAATAAAAGAATGTAAGAAGGTAATGCTTCTGATATTAACCAAAACTTTTTACGTTAGTTATATTATAGGAAAATTCATTACATGACGAGGGAATTCCGCATTAAATTGCACACGAAAACCGATATCAGTTTTCAAGTGCAATTTAACGCGGAATTCACGAGTCAAATAATGAATTTTCCTTGAAACGCACAATTGAACAAAAATAAGAAAAATTAATAAAACGGCATTACTTATAGTTGTTATGTACACGTAGATGCGAAACAATATCACGTGGCCTCGTTTTTAACAAGTAATTCTACGATGAATACTTCGCTTCGTTAACCAATCAGAATGCGAGACTTTATCTACTGATGCGATTCTATTTATAACTAGATAACTAAAACTTCCCTCTCTTGCTCTATTTAAAGAGCTGGACGAAATGAGACCAAGTAGAAAGTATCATGTGCTGCAACACGACATCAATCAACGTCATTATTCTGCACCCAATACCACTGATATCAGCATTTTCAGTTTTTATTGCAGTTTCAGTGACTGATCGACTTGGCGGGACGTTAATGCCAAACTAAAACTGAAAGAATTACTGTAGAGACCAGCATAAACACACTTCAAAGTAGTGTTTTCTCAATTGTTTACTTGGACTTTGCAAGGTTTTTTAGGTTTTTCATTCACAATTTTTTCTTACATATTTTCCTTTTCCTCTTTATTTATTTACCCCTTTGCTAATTTTTTTCATATCATTTTGTGGGACCTCAAGGCCCACCAGGTCCTCCCGGTATACCTGGACGCACTGGTCCCCAGGGCCCACCTGGATCGAACGGTAGGAGAGGAAAAAAAGGACCAAGGGGTGTGCCTGGCCCTCAGGGAATACGTGGTATAAGAGGACCACCGGGATCCCCTGGAAAATCAGCGCAACAGAGAACACAACATAGCGATGGAGGTCAGTTAGGTAAGTCGTGCAATTAATATCCGATTGTTATTGTTGTTGCTTTTTATGTTTTCTTAGCCATATTCACTTAAGAAAGCCTTTTCCTTCTGCTCATGTTTCTTTTTTTTCTAAACGTTAGTAAGACTGTACTTTATTTTCAGAATTGCCACAATTCATTTCAAAGCTTTCCTCCACCGTAACAGTGAAAGAGACAGAAAATGTCCAAATGCCTTGTAAAGCAAATGGCTTCCCACAACCCATGATCACGTGGTACAAAAATGGACACCCGATAGAGCAGGACGAGAGGTACTTTGGAGAAAGGAGTCTGGAATTAGAGAGAGTTCAATTCCAGGATCGTGGTGTCTACACCTGTACAGCGGAAAATCTTCTGGGCAGAGCAGAATCATCCGTCAACGTCACCGTGAAAGGTAAGACTTTCTGTAAAACGCAATAATTGGTATTCCGTTTCATTGATTTTCCTCAATCAAATTAATTCACGTATTCATTTGAAGATGAGCAGAGCATTCAACTTGAACTCTTAAAGGTTCAAATACTTCTAGCTCATGATTTACCGGTTAAAAATAATGCACTTTCTTGCTACAAAGCGAGATTAATGTTCTCCGCACCGCAATCGGCCACGCGCACCCTGCAACAAAAGTATTTAAAGATATCGTTCAGTCTGCATCCAGGGCGAGCCTGAAGTTACGGATAAATATCTAGCCTTATTAAGGCTGGATTTCATTAGCGACGGAGTCGGAGTCGTAGTCGGAGTCGTAGGAGCACTTATGACCCAGTGAAAATCGAAAAACGGAGTCGTAAGCGGAGTCATAAGCTCGACAGAATCGGAGTCGGAAGAATCAGAACGTTTCCATTTTCTTCCGATTCCGCTTATGACTCCGTCGCTTACGATCTAGTGAAAACTGCATCGTCGGAGTCAGAAGCGGAAGCAGAAGAATAAACCAATCGCAATGCTCGATTCCATGCCCGCGAAAGTACAAATTTTGGCGCCAAAGACAACATGGCGGACGAAGCAACTTGTGCTTTGGCTCTTGTTAATCATTATTTTGCGCAGGCAGAGACAATACAGGAATGATATCGTTTGAAAAAGAAAGCGATTTTGGGTTCGTGAGTATCTATTGACGTCGAGCAGCTTTGGGAGAGTATGCTACCCTCGTCAGCGAACTACGACTTGGTGATCATGAATTCTACTTTCGGTAGGTTTCGAGTATTTTAACTTTTAATTTCGTAATTTTATAGTCAAGCTCACACGTTTAAATTTGTTACGGCTATTTGTGCATTTTGGAAAAATAGAATCGAGCATTATGATTGGTTTATTCTTCCGCATCCGCCTCCGACTCTGACTATGCAGTTTTCACTAGATCGTAAACGACGAAGGAGTCATAGGCAGAATTGGTGTTTTGCTTTCGACTCCGTCGTTTTGATTTTCACTAGATCGTATCGCTCCACGCTTCTGATTACGGCTCTGTCGCAAGTGAAAACCAGCCTTTAACCTTAATCAATAGTCTCTTTAAAGCTTGATCACTGGTGCTAATCAATTACTAATCAATAAATTACCTGAGCACTATTGGTGTGTCGTAGTACCATGACTGTTTTGTAATCGCATTTTCTTGCATTTTGAGCTTAGTTCACATTTATAGTTGTAATATTCTTTTGGCAGTACCAGCAAAGTTTCTTACTGAACCTAAGCGTTCCGTAACCGCTTACAAGACATGGGACACCTTGCTCCAATGTGACATCTTCGGGTACCCCTCCCCTGTGATAACATGGAGAAGATCTGGCGAACACCTTTCAATCAACAGGCATTTTATTAACGGATCCCAGCTTATAATTCAAAATACAACAGAGGACGATGCTGGCGCTTACCTTTGTCAGGGAACCAACCAACTGGCAAATGTCGTGAGAGTGATATGGGTCGTTGTTAAAGTTGTTGGTGAGTATGGAGTTGAAACAAACCAACGAACGAACAAACAAATTGATAAACAACCTTAACTAAACGAACAGTGCATTGATTACTTTGTCTCTCTTGTCTCTCTTTCTCTTTAGTGAATCCCTACATTGTGTCAAGTCCTCCCAATACAATTAAAGTCCAACATGTTGGTGATGCTGTGACATTAAACTGTTCAGCTGGTGGTTCGCCTCTACCCAAAGTCGTGTGGCTCAAAGATCGTCGACGTGTTGCCTCAAGAACCGCAAACGACAAGAATGATTTGATAAAGAGTGAATTAGTCATTCATCACTTCAAGCCACGTGACTCTGGAATCTACACATGTCTATTTTATAACGACAAGAATGTAACAGCGGAATCCAACACAAGCCTGAGTTTGTCGCATTTTATTTATCTTCATTATATTACTCAAAGTTTATATCTTCTTTTTATCGAATGAACTGGAAATGATTCACTCCTGCGCGGTAAGACAGCCCGCATTTAACATTTTGTGAGTGCATGTGTGTGTGTGTGTGTGTGTGTGTGTGTGTGTGTGTGTGTGTGTGTGTATGTGTGTGTTTTTATGAAACTTGTATCTATTTCAATTTAAGAGAGAAATTAAGAATCGCCCATTGTCAAGTATTCAGTCCTCTCTTCCTTTCTCCCACTCTCCCTTTTGTTGTAATTGTTGTTTTGGTTTTTTTTTTAAACCATCATTGCTCTTTTGTATATCTCAGCCCTCGTTAATTGTGGTGACTCTGGTTCTCCATCAAATGGACGCAAATATGGCTCACGATACTGGACTGGTCAATCTGTATCCTTCGTTTGTGATCCAGAGTATCACTTAACTGGTCCGGAAACGAGGATGTGTTTACCCTCTGGCAATTGGAGTGGGATACAACCCTCATGTAAGCACAGTGTCGATAACAGTAACAAACTATAACAAACTACTCACATGATTTTAGTTTTGAAAGTAAGATACAAAAGGCAAAGGAAAATGCCATGAAAAAGGATATATATTTGTACGTATATACTGGACTACCCGGCCAAACTTCATGAGAATATGTCTCAGTGCACCGGAGGGGTTCTGGCCCCACAAAAGGTTTCGTAAAGATCTTACTGGACAGATTTAACTGAGTTATTGGCAATGAAATTTTGGCCTGGCAGTAAGCAATATGCTCGTTAGATGATCGCAGTAAAATCGTTTCAGTTTTCAGTAATCTTTCTTAGTCGGATCTAATTATAAGACCTTAGGTTTTATCTTAACAATATTACTTGAGATGTTTCTATCCTATAATTTGGAAAAACAAACAATCTTTTGCATGCCTAAACTTCTTTTGAATTAATTAATCACATTTTACGATAGTTACGTTGAACGTTTGTGATTACCCCGACAACGTTACGTTGACGATGAATAAATAGTGGCAAGAGTGAGTACAAAGAGTAAGATAAAATAATGATATCTTTCTTTCTCTTTTATTCGTGTGCTTATTATTCCGTATGTTTTTCTTCACAAGAAAAGCCCTGCATTTGACTCTATTTTCATGGCTAAAGCGTAAGGTATCTCACTTTTTTGACGGATCAAAAAAACAAATTCTGCCTTGACTTCCATTTGGTTCCTCAGCTGAGATTTTCCTTCCTTTTGTTACTCTTGTTGTTTTTGTTTGATGTTTTATTGTTCGATTTGTTGTTTATAAAGGTCGAAGAATTTGCCAATCTCTGGAAAGTCCAGAATACGGTTTTATTCACGGGCAGCAGTTTTGGGAAGGAAAACATGTTTCATTTACTTGTAGGCCTGGTTACTGGCTGGATGGATCCATTGAGCGTCGCTGCTTAAAGAATGGTACTTGGACTGGAAATCAACCCAAATGCATCCTGCTTGGTAGGGTCTAAAAAATACATTTTTAACGTTTAATGAATTTCGATTTCGTACCGATAAAATTTAAAAACTGATGAAGTCTGCTGTTGTCAGATGGGAACGCGTAGAAGGTAAAGACCAGTTTTTTAATTTTTATTTTTTTTTATCTTTTTTCTCATCCTTTTCTGAAAAATTCAAATTTTATCTCCTTGAAATACTTAAAAAAAAAAAAAAAGAAAGAAAACAAAGCTTTTCTTTTACGATTTCTTTTCTTTCTTTCTACGATCGATAGGGTTGAAAATACCATCAAATATCATCGGTAGCAATGACATGATCCTGAGTCTTCTTCGATTTTTGGATCCTGTTCCTGGTCCCTATTTACGCTGGACCCTGTGTTACCGCGCCTCCTCCCATGGCTGGGAAGCAAGTACTTTTCACAGCCGTTGTGATGGAAAGCCGCACACTGTTACCATAATAAGTAAAAGACCGCACATATTTGGAGGATACACCGATATTGCTTGGGGTGAGAACTAATGAATATATATTAGACAGAATTTCAAGAGCATATTCAGAAACATTTAGAGGCGAATTTTCGCCTAATTTTTCTCATGCCAATTATCCTTTGATATTCACAACAAGTTCAGATTGTTTATAAAAACACAAAGTCCTTGAAAGTGTTGATCTGATAAAAGACAACTATATTCAAATGAAGACCGACTTAGAAAGGCGATTAAAGCAATAAAAAAAGGTATGGAAATTTTCAGAATTTAATTCTGGAATGAAAAATCAGCTAGATTTTGCTCATGTCCTGGATAATAATTATTTTTGTATGAACAGATTTTTAAAAATACCCAGTTTCCAAGAGTGAGCCTTAATTTTTTTTTTTGCGGAGTTTCTTCCTACCAATATGATGCACAGAGCGAGAACAAGAGTGCCTCAGCCAAATAAGTCACAGCATTAAAATCAGGTTATTGTGTCGACCGGCGTCCCACCTCTGAACCTCAGTTAGATGTTAGCGCAAAGGCTCAATAATGACAATGTTTTCACAAAGTTCACTACCGCAGACTGTTACTTTTATTGTCGCTTCGAAACAGAATTAAGCAGCTGTCCCAGTTACTTTTACTCTCACTCTCCACTGAACTTTATTATGACAAGCCCCTTTCGTTAAATATAAAGGAAACCCTGTTGCTTTTTACTAACATCCTTGAACCTATCTGTTTCTATTCCCTTACCTCGTCTACTCCCCGTTTCCTTTAATACAGACCATTCGCCAAGTTTTTGTAAATTACCTCGCCAGTAACTTGAAAGAATTTCTGATAAGTTTGGGTGAAGTAAAATTATCCAACTAGAGCTCTGCTCTTAAACTTGGCTGTATCTATATATACTCATGGCTCAAGATTGTATTATTTCTATTAATTGTTTGGGGTTTAACTTTCCATAATGCCATTAACACTTCATTCTCCAACTTCATTCCTTTCTTTCACCATAAATTAGTTTTATCTCTTTCAACCCATCGGTCTTGTTTTTCTTCTATTTTGTATGATCCTGTACTCATTGTCTATTGCCTTTTTTATCATTTAGCACCCCGGCTACAATATCTATGTTTCCATTTCCAAGGCATTCATATACCTACTCTTTTTGTCGTTATTTTATTTCGTATTCAGGTTCAAGTGGCGGATACGGTTACTCTTCCAATGCTTTCATATTTTCCCTCATCAACAAAGAAGGACGGCCACCATTCAAGAGCATGGTGAAAAGTCCAAAACACGCAGTTTATAGTGCGTTAGGTTATGGTCCAACATTTGGTGGAGGATATGACATCCACATCAGCAATAATGCTAACAGTAACACCTATTCATACACTTATTTTAATAACGCCTACTACCACATACCAGATGGAGTGCAGAACTGGAAAACAATCCTTGCTGGATCTTACAGATTTAGCCCTGATGAGGTGGAGGTGTTTTATCTCACATGAGTCACACCACATAGAGACCGTGCACTGATTAACCAGACTGGAACAAATCTGTCCATAATTGATCTAGTCCATTAAATTCTTTTCTTTTTCCTTTAAGCAAAAATATGGTGCTTTGCCACATGACAACCGTTGATTTTTATTCAATCGGTCAGCGATTAGCGATTACCGCCTTAGTAAAAATACGTTCAATCAAACTGCAAATATGGGGAAAGATGTATTGCAGATAAAGACGAAACCAAAACGTGTGTCCCAATCATGATGGCACGAGTTTGCAGGTTTTTACTAGTTTTTTGTTAACAATTTCGACAGCTTTGCAAAAGAACAACTCAGAGAAGTACGAGTCCGCAGAGAAAGTGGAATAGAATCAAACACATCGTAATCACAAGTTGCAGCCGAAAAAATCTTCATGAGTCGTAGGATGCCTTTGCGATTTTTAGGTAGAAAATCTGTTTTTAAAAAAATTATTCATAAATAAAACCTTCGATATAATTTTTGTGAAGTAGGTCTACAATCGTGAAAAGCTTGTGCGCGATGTTAATCGTAATGCGATAACCAAGTCAAGCACGTGACAAGCTAAGGAGCGTGACCTGCCGGCGACACATCATGCGTTATTCCCATAAACTGATTGTACAATTTCTAAGTATATGATTTAAAACTTCACTATCGAAAACCAAAATGTACTACGGTTTAAAATTACTTAAAAGCTTACTCTTCTATTCTAGCTGACAAAATCGGCGTCTACCTACACATACATAACAATATTTATCGTATACACCCAATTGAATAAAATCATGGTGGGACCAAATGCTTTAACCGATACGAAAACCAAGATTAAATAATAAAAACAACGGAGGGTGGTAAGAGACTGGCCACACAGGAAGTCTGGTTGATCCCTTGCTCCTACGCAAGAAAAATATTCGTATTAGCCGGGGATAAACTTGAGTTTATCACAGTGTAGAATGCACATTACTTTAAGCCTGTTGAGGACACCCTACCTTAGAACTCTGTTTGTGAGTGCTTATCTTGTTCACTGACTCGTGCCATTCCAAAAAAAAAAAAAGAGAGAACAAAACAAGGTATTGCTTTCCCTCCCAAGAGAATAAAGGTCACCCATAGAAGGTATCGTTATTTCATTAGGCAGAGGTCCAAGCAGTTCGCCATTTGGCACAAGTGATCTTTCAACTTGTTTCAAAGGGAAATCGACGAAGATGGAGCCCAAGGCAAATAAGAATTCGCACCTACTTATGTTTGGCCTTTCATTCAATTTAATTCTGACGTTAGGCTCACTTGGTTTCACGAGCTATTCTCTGCATCAGTTGGATTCTCGTTTAACAACACTTGAGCAAAACTCAGTGCTTACAAACGATCCGTATCAGCCTTCCAATCCTGTGGTTGTTAAACCAACATCAGCACATACTCGCAAAAGTGGATCTTTAAAGAAAGAAACTGGTCGCCTCCGGAGAGCTGCTGAACGACTCTCCGCGTGCCGCAAATGCAAAACCGTCTGCGTGAACTCGAACAGCCAGCGAAGGGCAAGTGTTTTTTCATGTTTTGTTCCTTGCGCTTTATGTTTCACAAAAGCCTATGTAATATTATGCCTTAGTATTATTATGAGCAGCTTACCAAATTTAAGGAAAATGCTAGAAGATAACCCCCAAAAAGTATATTAATCGGGGTTTTATTGAATGGTGGGTGCCAGAATTTGAACAGTTGAAATATTAGATAGTGTCAATCCGTTTCAGCGACAACTGAAGATGATACAATATCCAGCTAATCATCCTGATGGCAACATTCTCAATGCCTCATTCCTCACTGCCTCGACTGTTCTTTTTCACTAGGACTATATTTGTTATAATCAACACCGTTTTGTTGTACTGTTATGTTGTTTTATGATGGCCCACGCATTTTATAATGGCTTAGCTCCGGTAGGGCATTGATTGATTAAAGAATTCTTTTTGTTCCTTTCTTTCATCCTCCAATCCATAGAATTCGACCGTGGAAAGAAGTCAAGGAAATGTCGTTTGCGTTGAAGGTAAGAGGTTCCCTAGTACGCGTACTGTAACGACTAATTACTGAACAACGCAGTTGTAGCCAAAAAAAATACATCAGATGAGCATGGAATAGCTCTAAAAAATGCTTAGTTCACCACCATTATTTGGATTAACAGAAGCATGTAACAAGGCAGTGCTTCTGATATTAACTTTGAGTACAAACGATAATTATGGTAGCTTCTCTCTCTCTCGCTCCCTTCCAAGAGACTGCACGAAATGAGACCAAAAGTGTCCTGCGCTGCAACACGAGATCAAATAAGGTCGCTATTCGGTGCACAATACCACTGATGTCAGAATCTATTGTAGTTTTAGTAATTGATCGACTTAGGTGGACGTTATTGTAAAAACTAAAACTTAAAGAACTGTTATAGAGGCCAGTATAAACACACTATAAAGATGTGTTTTCTCAGTTGTTTACTTGTGCTTTACATGTTTTTTCAAGTTTCTCATTCACAATTTTCGTTTTTATATATTCATTTTCTTTTTATTTTTGAATCTTTTATTATTATTATTTTATCCGGTAGGACCTCGAGGCCTACCAGGTCGTCCCGGTATACCTGGACGCACTGGTCCCCAGGGTCCACCTGGAGCGAGCGGTAGGAGGGGTAAAAAAGGACCACGGGGTGCTTCAGGCCCCAAGGGGAGACGTGGTATAAGAGGGCCACCGGGACCCCCTTGTAAATCAATGCAACATAAGACAAACCATAGCAGTGGAGGTCAGTTAGGTAAGCCGTGCAGTGAGTATCCATTAATTTGTTGCTGTTTTTTAATTTTCTTAGCTATATTCACTTTAAAAAGCCTTTTCACTCTGCTACTCTTTTTATTCAAAATTCTAGTAACATACCGTACCTTTTTTTCAGAATTGCCACAATTCATTTCAAAGCCTTCCTCCACCGTAACAGCGAAAGAGACACAAAATATCCTAATTCCTTGTAGAGCAAATGGCTTCCCACAACCAATGATCACGTGGTACAAAAATGGATACCTGATAGGACAGCAGAGGAGGTACTTTGGAGAAAGGACTCTGCAATTAAAGAAAATTCAATATCAGGACCGTGGTGTCTACACCTGTGCAGCGGAAAATCTTTTGGGAAGAGTTGAGTTATTTGTCAATATCAGCGTGAAAGGTATGGGTGTCTCTTTAGCAAAATAATATTAATTTATTACTATTAATTAATTCCCCCATTATAAAACCTGCATGTATTTATGTAACTACTTGAACAAATTCAAAGAATTCCGTTTGAATTCTTAAAGTTTTGAATACTTTTAGCTCGTGATTCACGGTAAGGAAAGGTGATTTTTTTGTTGTATAAATGGCGTGAAAAAACTGCGGGATCGATAAATGGCATGCCTCATACACCTCAATCAAAATCTAGTCTAAGCCGTAAACAGTGCTGATCTATATATCCCCAGAGCAGCATCACAGTGTCTTAGTTTCATGACTTTTCAATAATTTGCATTCTCTTGAATGTCAAACTTGTGGTTTACAATTTCAATTCTACATTTCATCCACATTTTCCATTTTGATAATCTATCTGCAGTACCAGCAAAATTTGTTACCGAGCCTAAGCGTTCCGTAACCGCTTACAAGGCATGGGACACCGTGCTCAAATGTGACATCTTTGGTTACCCCTCCCCTGTGATAACATGGACAAGATCAGGCAGGCAGCTCCCCGTAAACAGACATGTTATCAATGGTTCCCAACTTACGATTCAAAAGACAACAGAGGACGATGATGGTGCTTACGTTTGTCAAGGAACTAACCAACTGGGAAATGTCATGCGAGTGATATGGGTCGTTGTTAAAGCTGTTGGTAAGTAAGGAGTTAAAATAAAAAACAAAGAAACTATCAAACAAATAGATAAACGTAACAACTTTAACTAAACGAACAGTGTACTGATGTCTCTTGTCAACCTTTTCTTTAGTGAATCCCTACATTGTATCCAGTCCTCCTAATGAAATTGAAGTCCAACATGTTGGTGATGCTGTGACATTAAACTGTTCAGCTGGTGGCTCGCCCCCACCCATAGTTACGTGGCTCAAAGATGGTCGACGTCTTACCTCACGAGCCGCAAATGTCAATAGTGATTTGATGAAGAGTGAATTGGTCATTCATCGCTTCAAGCCAAGTGACTCTGGAATCTACACATGTCTATTTTATAACGACAAGAATGTAACAGCGGAATCCAACACAAGCCTGAGTTTGTCGCATTTTGTTTATCTTTGTTATATTACTCAATGCTTGTATCTTCTTATCATCGAATGAGCTGCAAATGAATCACTACTACGTGGTAGGACAGCCCGCATTACACATTTGATTGTGTGTGTTTGATGTAACACGTATCTATTTCAATTTCAGAGAGAGATTAAGAATCACCTGTTTTTAAGTATTCACTTCTCTCTTCCTTTCTTCCACTCCCTCTTTTGTTTTAGTTGTGGTTTTTTTTTTTTAATCATCATTACATTTTTGTATACCTCAGCCTTAATTAACTGTGGTGACCTTGGTTCTCCATCAAATGGACGCAAACATGGCTCACGATACTGGACTGGTCAATCTGTGTCCTTCTTTTGTGATCCAGAGTATCACTTAACTGGACCGGAAACAAGGATGTGTTTACCCTCTGGAAATTGGAGTGGGATACAACCCTCATGTAATGAGTATCGTTAACTTGAACAAACTACGCACATAATTTTAGTTGTGCAAGTAAGATACAAAGGAAAATGCCATGTAACAGGGTATTCGTATACTGGACTACCCGGCCAAACCCTCTGAGAGTATGTCTCAGCGCACCGGAGTGGTTCTTTTCCCACAATAGTTTTAGTAATCTTAGTGAAAAAATTAAATTCAGTCATTGGCAACGAAATATTTGCCCGGCAGAAGGCAATATGCTTGTCAGATGATCGCCGTTTTATCGTTTCAACGAGTTTTTCTTTGCTCGGGTCTAACTGTAAGGTCCTTGGTCCAACTGCTATCCTATCAATATCATTTGAGATTTCCTTATTCCTATAATTTGGAAAAACAAACAAATTTTTTGCATGCCTGAACTTTTTTTAAAGTAATTAATCATATTTTACGATGATTACGTTGATCGTTTGGAATTACTCCATCCCCGTAACGTTAACGGTGAGTGAATAGTGCCAAGTGTGATAAAATGATAAAATTTATATCCTTCTCTCTATTTCTTCCTTTTGCCAAATATTCTGTGTTTTTCTTCTACAAGAAAATTCCTGCATTTGGCTCTATTTTCGTAGCTAAAGCGTTAGGCATCTGACTTTCTTGACAGATTGAAAACAAATTCGATCAAATTCTGCCTTTACTTCCATTTGGTTCCACAGTTAACAGCTGACACTTCCCTTACTGTTGTTATTCTTGTTTGATGTTTTATTTATTGATTTGTTGTTTGTAAAGGTCGACGAATTTGTCAATCTCTAGAAAGTCCAGAACACGGTTTTATTCGCGGACAGCAGTTTTGGGAAGGAGAACGCGTTTCATTTAGCTGCAAACCTGGTTACTGGCTAGATGGATCCATAGAGCGTCGCTGCTTAAAGAATGGTACTTGGACTGGAAATCAAACCAAATGCATCCTGCTTGGTAGAGTCTAAAAAATACATTTTTATCGTTTAACAAATTTCGATTTGTACCGATGAAATGATAATTTGTAGCAAAGTTAATATGGGTGGTCGGAGGGCGAGTAGATCTAATAATGATCATCGTCCTAGTCAATAATGATAATAATGTTAATAATAATAATAATAATAATAATAATAATAATAATAATAACGAATGTTGTAATAATCTACGAATGTTGTATCATTCAGTACAACATAATCATCGATGTCCTGGGAGAATACTCGAAAGACCTCAAGAAGAGCGTCAGGGAGCTTGTTGGATCAGAAAGGAGTACAGCAGTGTTAGGTAGAATGCAGAAGTCTGTAGTCAGCAGTTCACTCAAGATTGCGAGATCTTTGAAAGTCATGAGTTGAAGACTTCATCTTAGCCATGTGTTATTTTGTGAGTTTTTAAGACATTAGGGACTACCCACTAGGGTTTTTTTTTTATTTTTTTTTTTAGAAGTTTCATTTTGTATTAGTTTTTCTTTTTTTGGGGGGGGGGGGTACATATGTAAATTCTAAACATGTTAGCTGGCCACGTCCTAGACGCCCAGCTTTCGTGTATATAGGTTCTGGCATCCAGACGTTTTAACTGCCATAATAATAATAATGATGATAATGATGATGATGATAATAATAACAATAATGGTGATAATAGTTATGACAATAATAATCATGATAATAGTATTTTAGTAAAAGATCAATAACTCCCAAACGCATCACGAACATCTAACGTCCGAAAAATGTCACACCTTTCAGCTAATTTCCGTTTCCTTTAAACATTTTATATACTTGTTGTATTCTTGTAAAAACTGATGAAGTCTCCTGTTGTCAGACGGAACTCGTAGGAGATAGAACAACGATTATTACAATAATGCGAAAGAAGATTTTTTTTGTTTTTAATTCTTTTTCTCTTCTTTTCCTGAATAATTCAGTTTTATCTCTAGCGTGATGCTTAAAAACTGAAAAACAGGGTTTTTCCTCTACGAATCCTTTTTTTTCTTTCTACAATCGCTAGGGTTGAAACTACCATCAAATGTCATTAGTAGCAATGACATGATCCTGAATCTTCTTCGATTTTTGGATCCTGTTGTTGGTCCCTATTCAAGTTGGACCCTGTGTTACCGCGCCTTCTCCCATGGTTGGGCAGCTAGTACGTTTCACAGCCGTTGTGATGGAAAACCACACACTGTTACTATAATAAGTAAAAGACCGTACGTGTTTGGAGGATACATCGATGTTGCTTGGGGTAAGAACATATGAATATAAAGCAGAGTTTCAATAGCAAATTCGTAAAAGTTTAGAGGCGAATTTTCGCTTAATTTTTCTAATGGCCATTATCCTTTAATATTTACGGCAATTTTAGATTGTATATGAAAACTCCACAATTAGGGTCCTTAAAAGTATTCATTTCAAAAAAGACAACTGTATTCAAATGGAGGCTGACTCAGAAAGGCGATTAAAACAATAAGACAACGTAAAGAAATTTTTAGCATTAACTTTAGAAAGAAAAATCAGCTAGATTTGCTCATGTCCTGGATAATAATTATTTTTTTTGTATGAACGTAGTTTTAAAAATACTCAGTTTCCGAGGATGAACACTAAACTTTAGGTGTCAGTTGATAATGGAGATTTGTTGTATTTGGTTATATGATGCACAGAGCGAGAACAAGAGTGCCCCAGCCAAATAAGTCACAGCATTAAAATCAGGTTATTGTGTGGACCGGCGTCCCACCTCTCAACCCCAGTTGGCGCAATGGCTTTTATTGTCGCTTCGAAACAAAATTAAGCAACTATCACTTTTAAATCTACTCCCAATGCCCATTGAACTATATAATGACAAGCCCCCTCCTTGTTGGGTAAAAAAAGGAAACTGTCGTTTTTTTGCTAGCGTCCTTGAACTTGTTTGTTAATGCTTATTCCCCTACCTCATCTACTCCTCGTTTCCTTGAATAAAAACAACTCGCCAAGTTGTTGTAAATAAAATTTCCCATAACGGATAAAGTTAGGAGTAGCAAAAGTTATCTAACTGGGGCTCAGTTTTAAAACTTGGCTGTATCTATATATATTTCATATTGTTACTGGCTGGTTCAAGATTATATTCTTTCTATTATATCGTTTGTGATTAAATTTCCCATAATTTCATTAATACTTCTCTCTTTAAGTTCACTCCTCCCTTCCACCATACATCAGTTTTATTTCTATTTTCATCTCTTTCCACCCGTAAGTCTTGTCTTTGTTCTATTTTGTATTACCCTGTGCTTATAGTCAATTTCCTTTTATTCTTCAGCACCCTGCAATATTTACCCTACAGTATCTGTGTTTTCATTCTTAACGCAATGATATACCTTCCATTTTTACACCTTTTGTTATTGATTTAACTCGTATTCAGGTTCCAGTGGTGGATACAGTTACTCTTCCAATGCTTTCATATTTTCCCTCATCAACAAAGAAGGACTGCCACCATTCAAGAGCATGGTGAAAAGTCCAAAATACGCAATTTATAGGCAATCAGATTATGGTCCTACATTTGGTAGAGGATTTGACATCTACATCAGCAATAATGCCAACAGTAACACTAATTCACGCACTAATTTTCCTCACAGCTACATACTAAGTGGAGTGCAGGACAGTGAAACAATCCTTGCAGGGTCTTATAAATTTACACCTGATGAAGTGGAGGTGTTTTACCTCGCCTAAGTCACAGCACATGGAGACCGTGCAATGAGTAACCGGACTGAAACAAATCTGTCAATAATTGATCTAGTCGATTAGATTCTTTTTTTTTCCGATAAACAAAGAGTTGGTGCTTTGTCACGTGGCAAACTTAATTTTTTATCCAATCAGTTAGCGATTGGCAACTAGCGCCCTAGTGAAAATCTGTTCAATCAAACTACAATGATAGGAAAAAGATGTGTCGCGCGCACTGAACACGAAACCAGAACGTATGTCCCAATCCTGATGGCACGAATTTGCAGGTTTTACTAGCTTTCCGTTCACAGCTTCGACAGCTTTCCATAAGAACACATCAGAGAAGTACGAATTCGCGTCAAAGCGGAATAGAATCAAATTCATCTTAGTCACAAGTCGCAGCTGAAAAAATCTTAACGAGTCGAAAGTAAAAGGAATAAGTTAGGTAATACATGATTCTTCGTACGAATTTAAATAACATTTTGCCCCTAATTCACTTCTAATTTCTATTTTCGAGATGTAAAGAAGATAGAATGACGAAAAACATTTTTTTCTACACATGTGCACAGTTTCGTTTTACTTCATTTCCTGCAGAGTATTTTGTTCCAACCAATTACTCTGTTATTGTAAAATTTGTTTCCACTAGAACCGATCTTCTTGAACCGCAAAAATGTACTCCTACAAAGCACATGATAAGTCTCTAATCTGCAAAATTTAACTTCCGAAAACATTATCAAACCTCAAACATTCAAGCTTTACTATATTCAAATTAATCATCCCTCATGGAGGTATTATGTAATGATCAAGTCAAGCATGCGTAACAAAGAGCGTGACCGACACGCGACACATCATGCGTTATTACCAAACTAATTATAAAATTTCTAAGTATAGGATTAAAAACTTCACTGCCGAAACTTAAAGTGCACCTAAACCCAAAAAATATTTTTCGCTTAACGAAATAAGCTTATTTTTGGAGTATTTCTGTACAAAAAGTTTTTAATTTGCTCAAATCTTTAATTTTCTGTGCCCAGTCAAAATACGGAAAATCGGCCGCCATCTTGCCCCACGACCGAGTTTAAAGTGGAATGGCTCTAGCGGGTGATGTGACCTCAAATCCAGAACACGAAAGTCTCCATTTCACACACTTTCACTTGTTTGGGAAGGTTGTCGTCGATATTGTCCGAAATATGCCGACTAGGTGTGTTGTATGAGGAATGTATGAAGCGCAATACCCTCTTGCAAATTTCGCACGTTGCTACATCCTCCTACAACACACTTAGTCGGCATATTTTCGGACAATATCGACTACAACCTTCCCAAACAAGTGAAAATGTGTGAAATGCAGACTTTCGTGTTCTCGATTTGACATCACATTACCCGCTAGAGCCATTCCTCTTTAAACCCGGTCGTGGGGCCGATTTTCCTTATTTTGACTGGGCACAGAAAATTGAAGATTTGAGCAAATAAAGAAATTTTTGCACAGAAATACTCAAAAAAATACGCTTATTTCGTTAAGCGAAAAAAAGTTTGGAGTTTAGGTGCACTTTAAATGCGCTACAGTTTATGATTATTTCGAAGCCGAGTCGGCGTCTACATACACATGCATAAAAATATTTACCGCATATACCCAGTTGAATAATGGTGGGACAAAATGCTTTAACTAATGCCAATACCAAGATTAAAAAATAGAAATCAATGATACGAATACCAAGATTAAATAATAAAAATAAAGGACGGTGGGAAGAGGCTGGCCTCACAGGAAGTCTGGCTGGTCCAGTACTCCCACGCAAGAAAAAAAATTTAATTAGCCGGTGGTAAATTTGAGTCTATTACAGTATAAAACATGCATTACTTTAAGCCTGTTGCATGCACTAAATCGATTTATCTTAGAACTCTGTTTATGAGTGCAGATCTTGTTCACTGGCGCGTGCCATTTCGAAATCGGAACAAAACAAAGTATTGCTTCCCCTCCCAAGGGAATAAAGGTCACACCTTAAAACGTATGGTTACTTCATTAGGCAGAGGTCCAAGCAACAAACCTGATCATGAGGTTATCCATCAGTTCGCCATTCGACACAAGTGATCTTTCAATTCGTTTCAACGGGAAATCAACGAAGATGGAGCCTAAGGCAAATAAGAATTCGCACCTTCTTATCTTTGGCCTTTCATTCAATTTAATCCTGACGTTAGGCTCACTTGGTTTCACGAGCTGTTCTCTGCATTGATTAGATGCAGAGAATAGCTCGTTTATTAACAACACTTGAGCAAAACTCACTGCTTACAAACGCTACGTATCGGCTTTCCAATCCTGTAGTATTTGAATCAACATCTACATACTCACCCAAGTGGATCATTAAAGAAAGAAACTGGTCTCCTCCGGAGAGCTGCTCAACGACCCTCCATGTGCCGCAAATGTAAAACCGTCTACGTGAACTCAAATGACCAACGAAGAGTAAGTCTTTTTTTTAAGTTTTCTTTCTTGTGCTTTTTTCACAAATGCCCATGGACCTCCTCAATGATATTAAAAACAGCTTACCAAATTTAAAAAAAAAAAAATGCTAGAAGGTAACATATTTCATCTTGTAGGACCTCAAGGCTTACCGGGTCCTCCCGGTATACCTGGACGCACTAGTCCCCAGGGCCCACCCGGATCGAGCGGTAGGAGGGGAAGAAAAGGACTAATGGGGTGCCAGGCCCTCAGGGAAAACGCGGCACAAGAGGACCACCGGGACCCCTGGCAAACCAGCGCAACAGAGAACAAACCATAGCGGAGGAGGTCAGTTAGGTAAGTCGTGCAGTGAATATTCATTTATTGCTGTTCTTATTTTAAGCTTTTTAACTCTTTACGGTGGCCAATTTACATTTTCAACTTAGTTGATATTACCAAATTACCTTATTTTAAAATTGTCTTCATAACCATACTTACTTAAAAAAACCTTTTCATTCTGCTTTTTTTAACGCTAGAAACAGACCGTTTCTTTTTTTTCAGAATTGCAACACAATTTAACGCGGAATTCACGAGTCAAATAATGAATTTTCCTTGAAACGCACAATTGAACAAAAATAAGAAAAATTAATAAAACAGCATTACTTATAGTTGTTATGTACACGTAGATGCGAAACAATATCACGTGGCCTCGTTTTTAACAAGTAATTCTACGATGAATACCTCGCGTCGTTAACCAATCAGAATGCGAGATTTTATCTACTGATGCGATTCTATTTATAACAAGATAACTAAAACTTCCCTCTCTTGCTCTATTTAAAGAGCTGGACGAAATGAGACCAAGTAGAAAGTATCATGTGCTGCAACACGATATCAATCAACGTCATTATTCTGCACCCAATACCACTGATATCAGCATTTTCAGTTTTTATTGCAGTTTCAGTGACTGATCGACTTGGCTGGACGTTAATGCCAAACTAAAACTGAAAGAATTACTGTAGAGACCAGCATAAACACACTTCAAAGTAGTGTTTTCTCAATTGTTTACTTGGACTTTGCAAGGTTTTTTAGGTTTTTCATTCACAATTTTTTCTTACATATTTTCCTTTTCCTCTTTATTTATTTACTCCTTTGCTAATTTTTTTCATATCATTTTGTGGGACCTCAAGGCCCACCAGGTCCTCCCGGTATACCTGGACGCACTGGTCCCCAGGGCCCACCTGGATCGAACGGTAGGAGAGGAAAAAAAGGACCAAGGGGTGTGCCTGGCCCTCAGGGAATACGTGGTATAAGAGGACCACCGGGATCCCCTGGCAAATCAGCGCAACAGAGAACACAACATAGCGATGGAGGTCAGTTAGGTAAGTCGTGCAATTAATATCCGATTGTTATTGTTGTTGCTTTTTATGTTTTCTTAGCCATATTCACTTAAGAAAGCCTTTTCCTTCTGCTCATGTTTCTTTTTTTTTTAAACGTTAGTAAGACTGTACTTTATTTTCAGAATTGCCACAATTCATTTCAAAGCCTTCCTCCACCGTAACAGTGAAAGAGACAGAAAATGTCCAAATGCCTTGTAAAGCAAATGGCTTCCCACAACCCATGATCACGTGGTACAAAAATGGACACCCGATAGAGCAGGACGAGAGGTACTTTGGAGAAAGGAGTCTGGAATTAGAGAGAGTTCAATTCCAGGATCGTGGTGTCTACACCTGTACAGTGGAAAATCTTCTGGGCAGAGCAGAATCATCCGTCAACGTCACCGTGAAAGGTAAGACTTTCTGTAAAACGCAATAATTGGTATTCCGTTTCATTGATTTTCCTCAATCAAATTAATTCACGTATTCATTTGAAGATGAGCAGAGCATTCAACTTGAACTCTTAAAGGTTCAAATACTTCTAGCTCATGATTTACCGGTTAAAAATAATGCACTTTCTTGCTACAAAGCGAGATTAATGTTCTCCGCACCGCAATCGGCCACGCGCACCCTGCAACAAAAGTATTTAAAGATATCGTTCAGTCTGCATCCAGGGCGAGCCTGAAGTTACGGATAAATATCTAGCCTTATTAAGGCTGGATTTCATTAGCGACGGAGTCGGAGTCGTAGTCGGAGTCGTAGGAGCACTTATGACCCAGTGAAAATCGAAAAACGGAGTCGTAAGCGGAGTCATAAGCTCGACAGAATCGGAGTCGGAAGAATCAGAACGTTTCCATTTTCTTCCGATTCCGCTTATGACTCCGTCGCTTACGATCTAGTGAAAACTGCATCGTCGGAGTCAGAAGCGGAAGCAGAAGAATAAACCAATCGCAATGCTCGATTCCATGCCCGCGAAAGTACAAATTTTGGCGCCAAAGACAACATGGCGGACGAAGCAACTTGTGCTTTGGTTCTTGTTAATCATTATTTTGCGCAGGCAGAGACAATACAGGAATGATATCGTTTGAAAAAGAAAGCGATTTTGGGTTCGTGAGTATCTATCGACGTCGAGCAGCTTTGGGAGAGTATGCTACCCTCGTCAGCGAACTACGACTTGGTGATCATGAATTCTACTTTCGGTAGGTTTCGAGTATTTTAACTTTTAATTTCGTAATTTTATAGTCAAGCTCACACGTTTAAATTTGTTACGGCTATTTGTGCATTTTGGAAAAATAGAATCGAGCATTATGATTGGTTTATTCTTCCGCATCCGCCTCCGACTCTGACTATGCAGTTTTCACTAGATCGTAAACGACGAAGGAGTCATAGGCAGAATTGGTGTTCTGCTTTCGACTCCGTCGTTTTGATTTTCACTAGATCGTATCGCTCCACGCTTCTGATTACGGCTCTGTCGCAAGTGAAAACCAGCCTTTAACCTTAATCAATAGTCTCTTTAAAGCTTGATCACTGGTGCTAATCAATTACTAATCAATAAATTACCTGAGCACTATTGGGGTGTCGTAGTACCATGACTGTTTTGTAATCGCATTTTCTTGCATTTTGAGCTTAGTTCACATTTATAGTTGTAATATTCTTTTGGCAGTACCAGCAAAGTTTCTTACTGAACCTAAGCGTTCCGTAACCGCTTACAAGACATGGGACACCTTGCTCCAATGTGACATCTTCGGGTACCCCTCCCCTGTGATAACATGGAGAAGATCTGGCGAACACCTTTCAATCAACAGGCATTTTATTAACGGATCCCAGCTTATGATTCAAAATACAACAGAGGACGATGCTGGCGCTTACCTTTGTCAGGGAACCAACCAACTGGCAAATGTCGTGAGAGTGATATGGGTCGTTGTTAAAGTTGTTGGTGAGTATGGAGTTGAAACAAACCAACGAACGAACAAACAAATTGATAAACAACCTTAACTAAACGAACAGTGCATTGATTACTTTGTCTCTCTTGTCTCTCTTTCTCTTTAGTGAATCCCTACATTGTGTCAAGTCCTCCCAATACAATTAAAGTCCAACATGTTGGTGATGCTGTGACATTAAACTGTTCAGCTGGTGGTTCGCCTCTACCCAAAGTCGTGTGGCTCAAAGATCGTCGACGTGTTGCCTCAAGAACCGCAAACGACAAGAATGATTTGATAAAGAGTGAATTAGTCATTCATCACTTCAAGCCACGTGACTCTGGAATCTACACATGTCTATTTTATAACGACAAGAATGTAACAGCGGAATCCAACACAAGCCTGAGTTTGTCGCATTTTATTTATCTTCATTATATTACTCAAAGTTTATATCTTCTTTTTATCGAATGAACTAGAAATGATTCACTCCTGCGCGGTAAGACAGCCCGCATTTAACATTTTGTGAGTGCATGTGTGTGTGTGTGTGTGTGTGTGTGTGTGTGTGTGTGTGTGTGTATGTGTGTGTTTTTATGAAACTTGTATCTATTTCAATTAATTAAGAGAGAAATTAAGAATCGCCCATCGTCAAGTATTCAGTCCTCTCTTCCTTTCTCCCACTCTCCCTTTTGTTGTAATTGTTGTTTTGGTTTTTTTTTTTAAACCATCATTGCTCTTTTGTATTTCTCAGCCCTCGTTAATTGTGGTGACTCTGGTTCTCCATCAAATGGACGCAAATATGGCTCACGATACTGGACTGGTCAATCTGTATCCTTCGTTTGTGATCCAGAGTATCACTTAACTGGTCCGGAAACGAGGATGTGTTTACCCTCTGGCAATTGGAGTGGGATACAACCCTCATGTAAGCACAGTGTCGATAACAGTAACAAACCATAACAAACTACTCACATGATTTTAGTTTTGAAAGTAAGATACAAAAGGTAAAGGAAAATGCCATGTAAAAGGATATATATTTGTACGTATATACTGGACTACCCGGCCAAACTTCATGAGAATATGTCTCAGTGCACCGGAGGGGTTCTGGCCCCACAAAAGGTTTCGTAAAGGTCTTACTGACAGATTTAACTGAGTTATTGGCGATGAAATTTTGGCCTGGCAGTAAGCAATATGCTCGTTAGATGATCGCAGTAAAATCGTTTCAGTTTTTATTAATCTTTCTTAGTCGGATCTAATTATAAGACCTTAGGTTTTATCTTAACAATATTACTTGAGATGTTTCTATCCTATAATTTGGAAAAACAAACAATCTTTTGCATGCCTAAACTTCTTTTGAATTAATTAATCACATTTTACGATGGTTACGTTGAGCGTTTGTGATTACCCCGACAACGTTACGTTGACGATGAATAAATAGTGGCAAGAGTGAGTACAAAGAGTAAGATAAAATAATGATATCTTTCTTTCTCTTTTATTCGTGTGCTTATTATTCCGTATGTTTTTCTTCACAAGAAAAGCCCTGCATTTGACTCTATTTTCATGGCTAAAGCGTAAGGTCTCTCACTCTTTTGACGGATCAAAAAAAAAATTCTGCCTTCACTTCCATTTGGTTCCTCAGCTGAGACTTTCCTTCCTTTTGTTATTCTTGTTGTTTTTGTTTGATGTTTTATTGTTCGATTTGTTGTTTATAAAGGTCGAAGAATTTGCCAATCTCTGGAAAGTCCAGAATACGGTTTTATTCACGGGCAGCAGTTTTGGGAAGGAAAACATGTTTCATTTACTTGTAGGCCTGGTTACTGGCTGGATGGATCCATAGAGCGTCGCTGCTTAAAGAATGGTACTTGGACTGGAAATCAACCCAAATGCATCCTGCTTGGTAGGGTCTAAAAAATACATTTTTAACGTTTAATGAATTTCGATTTCGTACCGATAAAATTTAAAAACTGATGAAGTCTGCTTTTGTCAGATGGGAACGCGTAGAAGGTAAAGACCAGTTTTTTAATTTAGTATTTTTTTTTTTATCTTTTTCCTCATCCTTTTCTGAAAAATTCTCATTTTATCTCCTGGAAATACTTAAAACAAAGAAAGAAAACAAAGTTTTTCTTTTACGATTTCTTTTCTTTCTTTCTACGATCGCTAGGGTTGAAAATACCATCAAATATCATTGGTAGCAATGACATGATCCTGAGTCTTCTTCGATTTTTGGATCCTGTTCCTGGTCCCTATTTACGCTGGACCCTGTGTTACCGCGCCTCCTCCCATGGCTGGGAAGCAAGTACTTTTCACAGCCGTTGTGATAGCAAGCCGCACACTGTTACCATAATAAGTAAAAGACCGTACGTATTTGGAGGATACACCGATATTGCTTGGGGTAAGAACTAATGAATATATATTAGACAGAATTTCAAGAGCATATTCAGAAACATTTAGAGGCGAATTTTCGCCTAATATATCTCATGGCAATTATCCTTTGATATTCACAACAAGTTCAGATTGTTTATAAAAACACAAAGCCCTTGAAAGTATTGATTTGATAAAAGACAACTGTATTCAAATGAAGACCGACTTAGAAAGGCGATTAAAGCAATAAGAAAGAGAATGGAAATTTTCCGCATTTAATTCTGGAATGAAAAATCAGCTAGATTTTGCTCGTGTCCTGGATAATAATTATTTTTGTATAAACAGATTTTTAAAAATACCCAGTTTCCAAGAGTGAGCCTTAATTTTTTTTTTTTTTTTTTTTTTTTTGCGGAGTTTCTTCCTACCAACATGATGCACAGAGCGAGAACAAGAGTGCCTCAGCCAAATAAGTCACAGCATTAAAATCAGGTTGTGTGGACCGGCGTCCCACCTCTCAACCTCAGTTAGATGTTAGCGCAAAGGCTCAATAATGACAATGTATTCACAAAGTTCACTACCGCAGACTGTTACTTTTATTGTCGCTTCGAAACAGAATTAAGCAGCTGTCCCAGTTACTTTTACTCTCACTCTCCACTGAACTTTATTATGACAAGCCCCTTTCGTTAAATATAAAGGAAACCCTGTTGCTTTTACTAACATCCTTGAACCTATCTGTTTCTATTCCCTTACCTCGTCTACTCCCCGTTTCCTTTAATACAGACCATTCGCCAAGTTTTTGTAAATTACCTCGCCAGTAACTTGAAAGAATTTCTGATAAGTTTGGGTGAAGTAAAATTATCCAACTAGAGCTCTGCTCTTAAACTTGGCTGTATCTATATATACTCATGGCTCAAGATTGTATTATTTCTATTAATTGTTTGGGGTTTAACTTTCCATAATGCCATTAACACTTCATTCTCCAACTTCATTCCTTTCTTTCACCATAAATTAGTTTTATCTCTTTCAACCCATCGGTCTTGTTTTTCTTCTATTTTGTATGATCCTGTACTCATTGTCTATTGCCTTTTTTATCATTTAGCACCCCGGCTACAATATCTATGTTTCCATTTCCAAGGCATTCATATACCTACTCTTTTTGTCGTTATTTTATTTCGTATTCAGGTTCAAGTGGCGGATACGGTTACTCTTCCAATGCTTTCATATTTTCCCTCATCAACAAAGAAGGACGGCCACCATTCAAGAGCATGGTGAAAAGTCCAAAACACGCAATTTATAGTGCGTTAGGTTATGGTCCAACATTTGGTGGAGGATATGATATCCACATCAGCAATAATGCTAACAGTAACACTTATTCATACACTTATTTTAATAACGCCTACTACCACATACCAGATGGAGTGCAGAACTGGAAAACAATCCTTGCTGGATCTTACAGATTTAGCCCTGATGAGGTGGAGGTGTTTTATCTCACATGAGTCACACCACATAGAGACCGTGCACTGATTAACCAGACTGGAACAAATCTGTCCATAATTGATCTAGTCCATTAAATTCTTTTCTTTTTCCTTTAAGCAAAAATATGGTGCTTTGCCACATGACAACCGTTGATTTTTATTCAATCGGTCAGCGATTAGCGATTACCGCCTTAGTAAAAATACGTTCAATCAAACTGCAAATATGGGGAAAGATGCGTTGCAGATAAAGACGAAACCAAAACGTGTGTCCCAATCATGATGGCACGAGTTTGCAGGTTTTTACTAGTTTTTTGTTAACAATTTCGACAGCTTTGCGAAAGAACACCTCAGAGAAGTACGAGTCCGCAGAGTCAAAGTAGAATAGAATCAAACTCATCGTAATCACAAGTTGCAGCCGAAAAAATCTTCATGAGTCGTAGGATGCCTTTGCGATTTTTAGGTAGAAAATCTATTTTTAAAAAAATTATTAATAAATAAAACCTTCGATATAATTTTTGTGAAGTAGGTCTACAATCGTGAAAAACTTGTGCGCGATGTTAATCGTAATGCGATAACCAAGTCAAGCACGTGACAAGCTAATGAGCGTGACCGCCGGCGACACATCATGCGTTATTCCCATAAACTGATTGTACAATTTCTAAGTATATGATTTAAAACTTCACTACCGAAAACCAAAATGTACTACGGTTTAAAATTACTTAAAAGCTTACTCTTCTATTCTAGCTGACAAAATCGGCGTCTACCTACACACACATAACAATATTTATCGTATACACCCAATTGAATAAAATCATGGTGGGACCAAATGCTTTAACCAATACGAAAACCAAGATAGATTAAATAATAAAAACAACGGAGGGTGGTAAGAGACTGGCCAGACAGGAAGTCTGGTTGATCCCTTGCTCCTACACAAGAAAAAAAATTGTATTAGCCGGGGATAAACTTGAGTTTATCACAGTGTAGAATGCACATTACTTTAAGCCTGTTGAGGACACCCTATCTTAGAACTCTGTTTGTGAGTGCTTATCTTGTTCACTGACTCGTGCCATTCCGAAAAAAAAAAAAGAGAACAAAACAAGGTATTGCTTCCCCTCCCAAGGGAATAAAGGTCACCCATAGAAGGTATCGTTATTTCATTGGGCAGAGGTCCAAGCAGTTCGCCATTTGGCACAAGTGATCTTTCAACTTGTTTCAAAGGGAAATCGACGAAGATGGAGCCCAAGGCAAATAAGAATTCGCACCTTCTTATGTTTGGCCTTTCATTCAATTTAATCCTGACGTTAGGCTCACTTGGTTTCACGAGCTATTCTCTGCATCAATTGGATTCTCGTTTAACAACACTTGAGCAAAACTCACTGCTTACAAACGATCCGTATCAGCCTTCCAATCCTGTGGTTGTTAAACCAACATCAGCACATACTCGCAAAAGTGGATCTTTAAAGAAAGAAACTGGTCGCCTCCGGAGAGCTGCTGAACGACTCTCCGCGTGCCGCAAATGCAAAACCGTCTGCGTGAACTCGAACGGCCAGCGAAGGGCAAGTGTTTTTTCATGTTTTGTTCCTTGCGCTTTATGTTTCACAAAAGCCTATGTAATATTATGCCTTAGTAATATTATGAGCAGCTTACCAAATTTAAGGAAAATGCTAGAAGATAACCCCCAAAAAGTCTATTAATCGGGGTTTTATTGAATGGTGGGTGCCAGAATTTGAACAGTTGAAATATTAGATAGTGTCAATCCGTTTCAGCGACAACTGAAAATGATACAATATCCAGCTAATCATCCTGATGGCAACATTCTCAATGCCTCATTCCTCACTGCCTCAACTGTTCTTTTTCACTAGGACAATATTTGTTATTATCAACACCGTTTTGTTGTACTGTTATGTTGTTTTATGATGGCCCACGCATTTTATAATGGCTTAGCTCCGGTAGGGTATTGATTGATTAAAGAATTCTTTTTGTTCCTTTCTTTCATCCTCCAATCCATAGAATTCGACCGTGGAAAGAAGTCAAGGAAATGTTGTTTGCGTTGAAGGTAAGAGGTTCCCTAGTACGCGTACTGTAACGACTAATTACTGAACAACGCAGTTGTAGCCAAAAAAAATACATCAGATGAGCATGGAATAGCTCTATAAAATGCTTAGTTCACCACCATTATTTGCATTAACAGAAGCATGTAACAAGGCAGTGCTTCTGATATTAACTTTGAGTACAAACGATAATTATGGTAGCTTCTCTCTCTCTCGCTCCCTTCCAAGAGACTGGACGAAATGAGACCAAAAGTGTCCTGCGCTGCAACACGAGATCAAATAAGGTCGCTATTCGGTGCACAATACCACTGATGTCAGAATCTATTGTAGTTTTAGTAATTGATCGACTTAGGTGGACGTCATTGTAAAAACTAAAACTTAAAGAACTGTTATAGAGGCCAGTATAAACACACTATAAAGATGTGTTTTCTCAGTTTTTTACTTGTGCTTTACATGTTTTTTCAAGTTTCTCATTCACAATTTTCGTTTTTATATATTCATTTTATTTTTATTTTTTAATTTTTTATTATTATTATTTTATCCGGTAGGACCTCGAGGCCTACCAGGTCATCCCGGTATACCTGGACGCACTGGTCCCCAGGGTCCACCTGGAGCGAGCGGTAGGAGGGGTAAAAAAGGACCACGGGGTGCTTCAGGCCCCAAGGGGAGACGTGGTATAAGAGGACCACCGGGACCCCCTTGTAAATCAATGCAACATAAGACAAACCATAGCAGTGGAGGTCAGTTAGGTAAGCCGTGCAGTGAGTATCCATTAATTTGTTGCTGTTTTTTAATTTTCTTAGCTATATTCACTTTAAATAGCCTTTTCACTCTGCTACTCTTTTTATTCAAAATTCTAGTAACATACCGTACCTTTTTTTCAGAATTGCCACAATTCATTTCAAAGCCTTCCTCCACCGTAACAGTGAAAGAGACACAAAATATCCTAATTCCTTGTAGAGCAAATGGCTTCCCACAACCAATGATCACGTGGTACAAAAATGGATACCTGATAGGACAGCAGAGGAGGCACTTTGGAGAAAGGACTCTGCAATTAAAGAAAATTCAATATCAGGACCGTGGTGTCTACACCTGTGCAGCGGAAAATCTTTTGGGAAGAGTTGAATTATTTGTCAATATCAGCGTGAAAGGTATGGGTGTCTCTTTGGCAAAATAATATTAATTTATTACTATTAATTAATTCCCCCATTATAAAACCTGCATGTATTTATGTAACTACTTGAACAAATTCAAAGCATTCTGTTTGAATTCTTAAAGTTTTAAATACTTTTAGCTCGTGATTCACGGTAAGGAAAGGTAATTTTTTTGTTGTATAAATGGCGTGAAAAAACTGCGGGATCGATAAATGGCATGCCTCATACACCTCAATCAAAATCTAGTCTAAGCCGTAAACAGTACTGATCTATATATCCCCAGAGCAGCATCACAGTGTCTTAGTTTCATGACTTTTCAATAATTTGCATTTTCTTGAATGTCAAACTTGTGGCTTACAATTTCAATTCTACATTTCATCCACATTTTCCATTTTGATAATCTATCTGCAGTACCAGCAAAATTTGTTACCGAACCTAAGCGTTCCGTAACCGCTTACAAGGCATGGGACACCGTGCTCAAATGTGACATCTTTGGTTACCCCTCCCCTGTGATAACATGGACAAGATCAGGCAGGCAGCTCCCCGTAAACAGACATGTTATCAATGGTTCCCAACTTACGATTCAAAAGACAACAGAGGACGATGATGGTGCTTACGTTTGTCAAGGAACTAACCAACTGGGAAATGTCATGCGAGTGATATGGGTCGTTGTTAAAGCTGTTGGTAAGTAAGGAGTTAAAATAAAAAACAAAGAAACTATCAAACAAATAGATAAACGTAACAACTTTAACTAAACGAACAGTGTACTGATGTCTCTTGTCAACCTTTTCTTTAGTGAATCCCTACATTGTATCCAGTCCTCCTAATGAAATTGAAGTCCAACATGTTGGTGATGCTGTGACATTAAACTGTTCAGCTGGTGGCTCGCCCCCACCCATAGTTACGTGGCTCAAAGATGGTCGACGTCTTACCTCACGAGCCGCAAATGTCAATAGTGATTTGATGAAGAGTGAATTGGTCATTCATCGCTTCAAGCCAAGTGACTCTGGAATCTACACATGTCTATTTTATAACGACAAGAATGTAACAGCGGAATCCAACACAAGCCTGAGTTTGTCGCATTTTGTTTATCTTTGTTATATTACTCAATGCTTGTATCTTCTTATCATCGAATGAGCTGCAAATGAATCACTACTACGTGGTAGGACAGCCCGCATTACACATTTGATTGTGTGTGTTTGATGTAACACGTATCTATTTCAATTTCAGAGAGAGATTAAGAATCACCTGTTTTTAAGTATTCACTTCTCTCTTCCTTTCTTCCACTCCCTCTTTTGTTTTAGTTGTGGTTTTTTTTTTTTAATCATCATTACATTTTTGTATACCTCAGCCTTAATTAACTGTGGTGACCTTGGTTCTCCATCAAATGGACGCAAACATGGCTCACGATACTGGACTGGTCAATCTGTGTCCTTCTTTTGTGATCCAGAGTATCACTTAACTGGACCGGAAACAAGGATGTGTTTACCCTCTGGAAATTGGAGTGGGATACAACCCTCATGTAAGGAGTATCGTTAACTTGAACAAACTACGCACATAATTTTAGTTGTGCAAGTAAGATACAAAGGAAAATGCCATGTAACAGGGTATTCGTATACTGGACTACCCGGCCAAACCCTCTGAGAGTATGTCTCAGCGCACCGGAGTGGTTCTTTTCCCACAATAGTTTTAGTAATCTTAGTGAAAAAATTAAATTCAGTCATTGGCAACGAAATATTTGCCCGGCAGAAGGCAATATGCTTGTCAGATGATCGCCGTTTTATCGTTTCAACGAGTCTTTCTTTGCTCGGGTCTAACTGTAAGGTCCTTGGTCCAACTGCTATCCTATCAATATCATTTGAGATTTCCTTATTCCTATAATTTGGAAAAACAAACAAATTTTTTGCATGCCTGAACTTTTTTTAAAATAATTAATCATATTTTACGATGATTACGTTGATCGTTTGGAATTACTCCATCCCCGTAACGTTAACGGTGAGTCAATAGTGCCAAGTGTGATAAAATGATAAAATTTATATCCTTCTCTCTATTTAATCCTTTTGCCAAATATTCTGTGTTTTTCTTCTACAAGAAAATTCCTGCATTTGGCTCTATTTTCGTAGCTAAAGCGTTAGGCATCTGACTTTCTTGACGGATTGAAAACAAATTCGATCAAATTCTGCCTTTACTTCCATTTGGTTCCACAGTTAACAGTTGACACTTCCCTTACTGTTGTTATTCTTGTTTGATGTTTTATTTATTGATTTGTTGTTTGTAAAGGTCGACGAATTTGTCAATCTCTAGAAAGTCCAGAACACGGTTTTATTCGCGGACAGCAGTTTTGGGAAGGAGAACATGTTTCATTTAGCTGCAAGCCTGGTTACTGGCTGGATGGATCCATAGAGCGTCGCTGCTTAAAGAATGGTACTTGGACTGGAAATCAAACCAAATGCACTCCGCCTGGTAGAGTCTAAAAAATACATTTTTATCGTTTAACAAATTTCGATTCGTACCGATGAAATGATAATTTGTAGCAAAGTTAATATGGGTGGTCGGAGGGCGAGTAGATCTAATAATGATCATCGTCCTAGTCAATAATGATAATAATGTTAAAAATAACAATAATAATAATAATGATGATGATAATGATGATGATGATAATAATAACAATAATGGTGATAATAGTTATGACAATAATAATCCTGATAATAATATATTAGTAAAAGATCAGTAACTCTCAAACGCATCACGAAAATCTAACGTCCGGAAAATGTCACACCTTTCAGCTAATTTCCGTTTCCTTTAAACATTTTATATACTTGTTGTATTCTTATAAAAACTGATGAAGTCTCCTGTTGTCAGACGGAACTCGTAGGAGATAGGGCGATCATTATTACAATAGTGCGACAGAACAAGGGTTCAAGCACCGTTGATGCCTAAGATTTTTTTTGTTTTCAATTCTTTTTCTCTTCTTTTCCTGAATAATTCAGTTTTATCTTTAGCACGATGCTTAAAAAAAACAGAGCTTTTCCTCTACGAATCCTTTTCTTTCTTTCTACAATTGCTAGGGTTGAGACTACCATCAAATGTCATTAGTAGCAATGACATGATCCTGAATCTTCTTCGATTTTTGGATCCTGTTGTTGGTCCCTATTCAAGTTGGACCCTGTGTTACCGCGCCTCCTCTCATGGCTGGGCAGCTAATACGTTTCACAACCGTTGTGATGGAAAACCACACACTGTTACTATAATAAGTAAAAGACCGTACGTTTTTGGAGGGTACGTCGATGTTGCTTGGGGTAAGAACATATGAATATAAAGCAGAGTTTCAAGGGCAAATTCGGAAAAATTTAGAGGCGCATTTTCGCTTAAATTTTCTAATGGCCATTATCCTTTAATATTTACGGCAATTTTAGATTGTATATAAAAACGTCCACAATTAATTTAGGGTCCTTAAAAGTATTCATTTGATAAAAGACAACTGTATTCAAATGGAGGCTGACTCAGAAAGGCGATTAAAACAATAAGACAACGTAAAGACATTTTTAGCATTAACTTTAGAAAGAAAAATCAGCTAGATTTCCTCATGTCCTGGATAATAATTATTTTTTTGTATGAACGTAGGTTTAAAAATACTCAGTTTCCGAGGGTGAACACTAAACTTCAAGTGTCAGTCGATAATGGAGATTTGTTGTATTTGGTTATATGATGCAGAGAGCGAGAACAAGAGTGCCTCAGCCAAATAAGTCACAGCATTAAAATCAGGTTATTGTGTGGACCGGCGTCCCACCTCTCAACCCCAGTTAGCGCAATGGCTTTTATTGTCGCTTCGAAGCAAAATTAAGCAACTATCACTTTTAAATCTACTCCCAATGCCCATTGAACTATATAATGGCAAGCCCCCTCCTTGTTGGGTAAAAAAAGGAAACTGTCGCTTTTTTGCTAGCGTCCTTGAACTTGTTTGTTAATGCTTATTCCCCTACCTCATCTACTCCTCGTTTCCTTGAATAAAAACAACTCGCCAAGTTGTTGTAAATAAAATTGCCCATAACGAATAAAGTTAGGAGAAGCAAAAGTTATCTAACTAGGGCTGAGTTTTAAAACTTGGCTGTATCTATATATATTTCATATTGTTACTGGCTGGTTCAAGATTATATTCTTTCTATTATATCGTTTGTGATTAAATTTCCCATAATCTCATTTTAATTAATACTTCTCCCTTTAAGTTCACTCCTCCCTTCCACCATACATCAGTTTTATTTCTATTTTCATCTCTTTCAACCCGTAAGTCTTGTCTTTTTTCTATTTTGTATGATCCTGTGCTTATAGTCAATTTCCTTTTATTCTTCAGCACCCTGCAATATTAACCTTACTGTATCTGTGTTTCCATTCTTAACGCATTGATATACCTTCCATTTTTACACTTTTTGTTATCGATTTAATTCGTATTCAGGTTCCAGTGGTGGATACAGTTACTCTTCCAATGCTTTCATATTTTCCCTCATCAACAAAGAAGGACTGCCACCATTCAAGAGCATGGTGAAAAGTCCAAAACATGCAATTTATAGGTCGTCAGCTTATGGCCCAACATTTGGTGGAGGATATTCAATCTACATCAGCAATAATGCCAACAGTAATACTAATTCATACACTGATTTTCATAACAGCTACTACCGCATACCAAGTGGAGTGCGGGACAGGAAAACAATCCTTGCTGGATCTCACAAATTCACACCGGATGAAGTGGAGGTGTTTTACCTCGCCTGAGTCACAGCACATGGAGACCGTGCAATGAGTAGCCGGAATGAAACAAATCTGTCAATAATTGATCTAATCGATTAGATTCTTTTTTTTTCGATAAACAAAAAGTTGGTGCTTTGTCACGTGGCAAACTTAATTCTTCATTCAGTCAGTTAGCGATTAGCAACTAGCTCCCTAGTGAAAATCTGTTCAATCAAACTACAATGATAGGAAAAAGATTTGTCGCGCGCACTGAACACGAAACCAGAACGTATGTCCCAATCCTGATGGCACGAATTTGCAGGTTTCACTAGCTTTCCGTTCACAGCTTCGACAGCTTTCCATAAGAACACTTCAGAGAAGTACGAGTTCGCGTCAAAGCGGAATAGAATCAAATTCATCTTAGTCACAAGTCGCAGCTGAAAAAATCTTAACGAGTCGAAAGGAAAAGGAATAAGTTAGGTAATACATGATTTTTCGTACGAATTTAAATAACATTTTTCCCCTAATTCACTTCTAATTTCTATTTTCGAGATGTAAAGAAGATAGAATGACGAAAAACATTTTTTTCTACACATGTGCACAGTTTCGTTTTACTTCATTTCCTGCAGAGTATTCTGTTTCAACCAATTACTTTCTGCTATTGTAAAATTTGTTTCCACTAGAACCGATCTTCTTGAACCGCAAAAATGTACTCCTACAAAGCACATAATAAGTCTCTAATCCGAAAAATTTAACTTCCGAAAACATTATCAAACCTCAAACATTCCAGCTTTACTATGTTCAAATTAATCATCCCTCATGGAGGTATTATGTAATGACCAAGACAAGCACGCGTAACAAAGAGCGTGACCGACACGTGTCACATCATGTGTTATTACCAAACTAATTATAAAATTTCTAAGTATAGGATTAAAAACTTCACTGCCGAAACTTAAATGCGCTACAGTTTATAATTATTTCGAAGCCGAGTCGGCGTCTACATACACATGCATAACAATATTTACCGCATATACCCAATTGAATAAGGGTGGGACAAAATGCTTTGACTAATGCGAATACCAAGATTAAATAATAGAAATAAATAATACGAATACCAAGATTAAATAATAAAAATAAAGGACGGTGGGAAGAGGCTGGCCTCACGGGAAGTCTGGCTGGTCCAGCACTCCCACGCAAGAAAAAAAATTTTATTAGCCGGTGGTAAATTTGATTCTATTACAGTATAGAACATGCATTACTTTAAGCCTGTTGCATGCACTAAATCGAGTTATCTTAGAACTCTGTTTATGAGTGCAGATCTTGTTCACTGGCGCGTGCCATTCCGAAAACAGATCAAAACAAAGTATTGCTTCCCCTCCCAAGGGAATAAAGGTCACCCTTAAACGTATCGTTACTCCATTAGGCAGAGGTCCAAGCAACAAACCTGATAGGTTATCCATCAGCTCGCCATTCGGCACAAGTAATCTTTCAACTCGTTTTAACGGGAAATCAACGAAGATGGAGCCCAAGGCAAATAAGAATTCGCACCTTCTTATCTTTGGCCTTTCATTCAATTTAATCCTGACGTTAGGCTCACTTGGTTTCACGAGCTGTTCTCTGCATTGATTAGATGCAGAGAATAGCTCGTTTATTAACAACACTTGAGCAAAACTCACTGCTTACAAACGCTACGTATCGGCTTTCCAATCCTGTAGTATTTGAATCAACATCTACATACTCACCCAAGTGGATCATTAAAGAAAGAAACTGGTCTCGTCCGGAGAGCTGCTCAACGACCCTCCATGTGCCGCAAATGTAAAACCGTCTACGTGAACTCAAATGACCAACGAAGAGTAAGTTTTTTTTAAGTTTTCTTCCTTGTGCTTTTTTCACAAATGCCCATGGACCTCCTCAATGATATTAAAAACAGCTTACCAAATTTAAAAAAAAAATGCTAGAAGGTAACATATTTCATCTTGTAGGACCTCAAGGCTTACCGGGTCCTCCCGGTATACCTGGACGCACTGGTCCCCAGGGCCCACCCGGATCGAGCGGTAGGAGGGGAAGAAAAGGACTAATGGGGTGCCAGGACCTCAGGGAAAACGCGGCACAAGAGGACCACCGGGACCCCTGGCAAACCAGCGCAACAGAGAACAAACCATAGCGGAGGAGGTCAACTAGGTAAGTCGTGCAGTGAATATTCATTTATTGCTGTTCTTATTTTAAGCTTTTTAACTCTTTACGGTGGCCAATTTACATTTTCAACTTAGTTGATATTGCCAAATTACCTTATTTCAAAATTGTCTTCATAACCATACTTACTTAAAAAAGCCTTTTCATTCTGCTTTTTTTAACGCTAGAAACAGACCGTTTCTTTTTTTTCAGAACTGCAACACTTCCCTTCAAAGTCCTCCTGCATCACAACAGTGAAAGAGACACAAAGTGTCCTAATTCCTGGTAAAGCAAATGGCTTCCCGCAAACCAAGATCACGATGTACAAAAATGGACACCTGATAGGAAGCAGAGAAGGTACTTTGGAGAAAGGACTCTTCAATTACTTGAAAATTCAATTCCTGGACCGTGGTGTCTACACCTGTGCAGCGAAAAATCCTTTGGGAAGAGTTGAATTTTCTGTCAATATTTAAGTAATTACTTGAACAAATTCAAAACATTCGGTTTGAATTCTTAAGTTCCAACTACTTCTAGCTCGTGATTCACTGTTAAAAAGGCTTTTTTTTGTTGTATAAAGGGCGAGTGAAAAAATTACGGGGGCGATAAATGCCATGCTTCAATCAAAATCTAGACAAAGCTCCCCAGAGCACCATCAGAGCGTCTTAGTTTCATGAATTTTCGATAATTTGCTTTCTCTTGAATGTCAAAGTTGATCCAACTTTCAATTTCAATTATCATCGACTTTTTTACTTTGATAATCTCTTTGCAGTACCAGCAAAATTTGTTATCGAACCTGAGCGTTCCGTAACCGCTTACAAGACATGGGACACCGTGCTGCAATGTGACATCTTTGGGTACCCCTACCCAGTGATCACATGGACGAGATCGGGCAGGCAGCTTCCCATCAACAGTCATGTTATCAATGGTTCCCGCCTTCCGATTCAAAACACAACAGAGGACGATTATCTTTGTCAGGGAACCAACCGACCGGCAAATGTCGTGAGAGTTGTATGAATCTTTGTCAAAGTTTTTGGTAAGTGATAATGTTAAATACACATAGATAAACAAAAAAGAACAACAGCTTCAATAAAATTTTGATCAAAGTTGTAGTCCTAATTGTTTTTGTTTTTTTCGTTTTTTTTTTTTTTTTTTTTTTTTTTGCATGTCTCTTAAGTGAATTCCAACATTGCATCCAGTCCACCCAATGAAATAAAGGTGCCTTACATTGGTGATACTGTGACATTAAACTATTCCGCTGGTGGCTCACCCCTCCCTTACGTCACTTGGTTTAAAGATGGCAAGCGCATTATTTCAAGAACTATAATTGACGAGAATATTTTAATAAAGGGTGAAGTTGCTATCCATCGCTTCAAACCGAGTGACGCTGGGACCTATACATGTCGATTCTTTAACGCCAAGAATGTTTCCGTTGAATCCAACACAACTCTGAGTATGTTGAGTTTTGTTTATCATTGGTACAACAATTATTAACCAATCCTGGGGACTCAGAACTTTGTTCTTTGTCCACGCTCGTGACAAGAAAACATATTTCTATAGTTAGTTCTTTATCGAACTCAAAAACTTACCATCTTTATTATTATTTACAAAAAATGACGCTATCGACATTGCCGGTTCTTGCGGGACACTTGTCATGCACCATAGAGTCTCTGTGACGCGGTGGCAGAGCATCGGAGCGCGGAATCCGAAGGTCTGAGGCTCGATTCCTCATGGGGACAGAATTTTTTTTTCTCTGTCCACGCTCGTGACAAGAGACGATTAACATCTTTCCTTGATTATTCACCAGTTATTATCTACTTCTATTTCCTTACCAGTTGGGTTGTTTACAGTCCTCCTTTTTTTACAGAAATGAATTGGTTTTTGATACGTCCGACCTTTACATAGCATTGATTGAAAGTTAGCCCTGTTGATATATCGTTTAGCTGGGTTTCCTAATGTTATAAATTTTGCAACAATTGTTCATAATTATAGAGTCGTTACTCTTTTATAACTCTTTCATAACTGAGTTTCTTTTTTTATTATTCGTTTGTTAGCCCTCGCCAACTGCGATGATCCCGGTTCTCCATCAAATGGACGCAAACATGCCTCACGATACTGGACTAGCGAGTCTGTATCCTTCGTTTGTAATCCAGAGTATCACTTAACTGGTCCGGACACAAGGATGTGTTAACCCTCTGGAAATTGGAGTGGGATACAACCCTCGTGTAAGTTGGGTTATGCCTTCGCAGAAAATATCGTAGAGCAAGTACAGTACAAGTATAAAGTCAGACTATTTTTTAATTAATATTCAAGCACGTTGTCGACCAGTTTCATTTGCTTTCCTTAATTATTTTGAAAATGTTTCGGAGTTGGATTAGCAATTATTCTTCTAATGATATAATGATGATATTATTGATAATATAAAATATTGAAATCAGTATTAGTGAACAAAATTTTGATGCATGCAATGTATTTTAACAAAAGCCCGATGAGTCGTTTTATCTATGCGGGCAAAAGACTATATATATATATCTTATTAACCAAGCGCGAGGGCCGTACTGGGAGAATATCGGCCCGAGGTCTTGACAGTACGGACCGAGCGCAGCGAGGTCCGTACAAAAAAGACCGAGGGCCGATATCCTTCCAGTACGGTCCAGAGCAAGCTTGGTTAATAAGAAATTTATTATATGACTGAAGTTCAAAGGGACACAAGTGCGGTATCATCGGGAACATTCGGGACAGTGCCCGGTCCAATACTGAGAGAATATTGACCGGCAATAGAGCATTTTGATTGGTTGATTTTAGTTATTGGCCCTCTGACTGCCCGAGTCGTGTAATAAAAACTGAAAAAACTTATCCCCCATGCTGTAAATACCCCTCTTCCAATGATAATTTTGTAAATCTAATTTAGTGCTCGTTCCTGTGATGAGAGTACTTTGAGAACAACAGCTGATTGGTTAGTGGTTCTGCGCTAACATTTTATGTATAATATTTGGCGACCTAATGTTAATGTTTTTTTGCAAAGAAAGAGCAATTTTTTCGATAATTCCTGCGCAAGAAATAATGACAACGAGCACGATGATTCCTTCTTCCAATTGCATTTTCCTGGGTCTTATCAGATTCAATGACCTGGAATTGCGTGTAATAATTACATAATTACAAACAAACACAAAAAACACATTCCCTTTAGATACTTCAAATAACTTTAGAGAGGGCCGGCAAGACGGTTTATTTATTTATTTATTTATTTATTTATTTATTTTGAAAATCATAACACTCTTTTTATTACTCGTTAAGTTTGAAATCACCAACAAGTATTATTCCAAAATATTACTTATTCCTGAGTCTTCTACGATTTTTGTATCCAAAGCCTGGTTCCCATTTAAGCTGGAAACTATGTTACCGCGCCTCCACGCATGGCTGGGTAGCAAGTACGTTTCACAGTCGCTGCGATGGAAAGCTACACACTGTTACTATCATCAAAAATAATCTGTACGTGTTTGGAGGATACACTGACATTGCCTTGGGTGAGAATAATAAATTTAAAAAAATTTTTCACACATTAGGAACCAGAACTCAGGCCCAGAAGTAAGACCCTGCTGTGCAATGTGATTTCCATTGTGAGGATTGTCCTGAAAAGTTCTGTTGTCGGTGACTATAACTAAAATTTTAAACTAAAAACACGTTATCATCAGAGCCGGCTAAGGGAGCAGTTGTCTATCAGTCAAAAGTCACGCATATGATTTTTAACCTTCCGTGTTTGGTAATAAGTCTCACCGTACACGTACACGTACACACGTAAGTTTGCTTTAAAGTGTACTTCACATTCTTTCACCCAATTAACCTCATGATGGTACCCCCGTTTATTTTCAATTAAAAGAGTTAAAAAGTACCCCTGGCTCTTGTTGGTTCTATTCTTGTGCCCTACCTACCCCCCTACCCTTTTACTCAAATAACAATCAGTTGCTAAGTTGTTGTAAATTCATTCACGCACAACCCGTGGAAATTTTTAATAAAGTGATTGGCAGTAACAGTTCACCAACTGGACCTCCGTCTTTAAACCTGAACTGATCTACATTAACAATTATTCGCCGAAGGCGAGGTGAATATCGTCGAATAATCCCCGAGACGAAGTCGAGGGGATTATTCGACACTGTTCACCGAACCTGAGGCGAATAATTGTTTTAGTATAATTTCAGAGCTGAACAACAGAGAAATTTCTAAAATCATAACATTTTACAACATAACCAAAGCAAAGCGCGCGCTCTGATTGGTCAATTTAGCGCCCCCCATTTTCCCATGGGTGTACGCTGCTGACGTGAGCAAATGCAAAGACTATTTTTCCGCGCGCGCTTCTTTTTTCTGGTCGCGTAAGATTTGTTAAATAAAAGGAAACTCTTTAGCTACAATGTAACAATGCTATGTTATAAAACAAATGGTAAACACCACAGCGTACGCTATTGAGTTATGGATACACGCGGGAGGTTGCTAAGCACGAAAGTAGCGTAAGAGTCGCTCGAGGCGATAGCCGAGAGCGACTCTAGCGACTTCATCAGTTCATCAGGAGACTGACTTCATCAGGAGACTTCATCAGTTTTTACAAGAATACAACAAGTATATAAAATGTTTAAAGGAAACGGAAATTAGCTGAAAGGTGTGACATTTTCCGGACGTTAGATTTTCGTGATGCGTTTGGGAGTTATTGATCTTTTACTAATATATTATTATCAGGATTATTATTGTCATAACTATTATCACCATTATTGTTATTATTATCATCATCATCATTATCATCATCATTATTATTATTATTGTTATTTTTAACATTATTATCATTATTGATTAGGACGATGATCATTATTAGATCTACTCGCCCTCCGACCATCCATATTAACTTTGCTACAAATTATCATTTCATCGGTACGAATCGAAATTTGTTAAACGATAAAAATGTATTTTTTAGACTCTACCAGGCAGAGTGCATTTGGTTTGATTTCCAGTCCAAGCACCATTCTTTAAGCAGCGACGCTCTATGGATCCATCCAGCCAGTAACCAGGCTTGCAGCTAAATGAAACATGTTCTCCTTCCCAAAACTGCTGTCCGCGAATAAAACCGTGTTCTGGACTTTCTAGAGATTGACAAATTCGTCGACCTTTTCAAACAACAAATCAATAAATCAAACATCAAACAAGAATAACAACAGTAAGGGAAGTGTCAACTGTTAACTGTGGAACCAAATGGAAGTAAAGGCAGAATTTGATCGAATTTGTTTTCAATCCGTCAAGAAAGTCAGATGCCTAACGCTTTAGCTACGAAAATAGAGCCAAATGCAGGAATTTTCTTGTAGAAGAGAAACACAGAATATTTGGCAAAAGGATTAAATAGAGAGAAGGATATAAATTTTATCATTTTATCACACTTGGCACTATTGACTCACCGTTAACGTTACGGGGATGGAGTAATTCCAAACGATCAACGTAGTCATCGTAAAATATGATTAATTATTTTAAAAAAAAGTTCAGGCATGCAAAAAATTTGTTTGTTTTTCCAAATTATAGGAATAAGGAAATCTGAAATGATATTGATAGGATAGCAGTTGGACCAATGACCTTACAATTAGATCCGAGGAAAGAAAGACTCGTTGAAACGATAAAACTGCGATCATCTGACAAGCATATTGCCTTCTGCCGGGCAAATATTTCGTTGCCAATGACAATATTGTCGAATAATCCCCTCGACTTCGTCTCGGGGATTATTCGATGATACTCACCGAACCTGAGGCGAATAATTGTTAATTATTGTTTAGCGCTTTACACTGTCTTCAGTTTCCAATGGATTCATTTACCTACCGTTTCTCTACATGTGGGTAATTGATTAAGCGTGAGGTCAAGATGACAAAGTCTCGATCCATAAAAATGTAAAAAAGGAACTCTGCCAATTCAGAATGGCTGGAAAGTTTCCAGCCATTTTAACCTCACGCTTGGTCAATAACGCATATATCTTGTTTTACTTTCTGTTCAGATTCCAGTAACTCATATGGCTGCTCGTCGAAAACTTTTATATTTTCCCTTATTACACGACTCGGGCAGTCAGAGGGCCAATAACTAAAATCAACCAATCAAAATGCTCTATTGCCGATCAAGATTCTCTCAGTATTGGACCGGGCACTGTCCCGAATGGTCCCGAATGATACCGCACTTGTGTCCCTTTAAACTTCAGTCACATAATAAATTTCTTATTAACCAAGCTTGCTCTGGACCGTACTGGAAGGATATCGGCCCTCGGTCTTTTTTGTACGGACCTCGCTGCGCTCGGTCCGTACTGTCAAGACCTCGGGCCGATATTCTCCCAGTACGGCCCTCGCGCTTGGTTAATAAGATATATTTATCGACAAAGAGGGCCTGGCACCATTCAAGAACATGGTGAAAAGTCCAAACTACGCAAATTAGAAAGTCTCAGGTTATGGTCCAATATTTGGTGCTGAGCACGACATCCTTATCAACAATAATGCCAACAGTAATACTGAGTCATACACCAATTTTAATTACAACTACTACCACATACCTAGTGGAGTGCAGAACAGGTAAACAATCATTGCTGGGTCTTACAACTTTTTACTCATGATGAAATCGAGGTGTTTTATTTTGCCTGAGTTACGTGACATGAATACCGTACAGTGAGTAAATAGGGACCTTAAGAAACCAGGACGGCGACGGCAACGAGGACGTGGAAAAACAAGAGATCTAATTGGCAGAACACGTGCGTTTTGAAACTTTGTACATTTCTTAGCCGTCCTATGCAAAACAACAACGTGAAATCGCCAAAATTTGCGTCGTCTGCGAACCAAAACCGAAAAAATTATTTTAATTTCCATATGGAACTCAACGGCTACTTTATACGTCATGCTGAAGTTGAGCTGTGGCGCTGTATGAGACAGTAGGCTCCTGCAGCCATTTTTGAAATTCTAACCAAGAGTAGACATAGATTTAGTTTGATTTTACTGTGGCGAGCTATTTTTTTTTTCAGGAAGTGTTTCATTTAACCTACAAGAATATTATTTTTTTTTTGTACGATCTCAACAGCCGTGAAAATTGAACACGCCACTGAGGGTTACAATTGTTTTTGATGTTGTGGTCTCTACTCCATCATTAGGATCCTTGCGCTTCAATTGCAAATTTAGAAAAACAATAAAGTACCTATCGTTTGTAAGAATCATTAAGTGTTACAGGAGTAAATTTAAGAAGACTTCTATATTTCTTGTGTGGTTGAAGAAGGGAGAAATGGGTAATATTTGGGTAATGCGGGGGGGGGGGGGGGGGGCGGGGGCGACTAGGTCTGCGACCGCTGGACACGATGATCTCACAACTTGAAAATCGGTCAATTCAAGGCCGGGCTTTTTAGCGGGCTCACGAGGGCCACTCAAATCTATTACGTGCGGAATTGATCTCTCAAATAACTCGTTGTTTTCTACATCGGCTCGAAAATCTTATCGTAGTAAAACTGTACATTGTGGGTATTCTCTTTTCTTTTGTCTGTTTGTCGATTTTACTTTGGCGAAGCCAAAATTTCATCGTAGTAAAACTGTACATTGTGGGTATTCTCTTTTCTTTTATCTGTTTGTCGATTTTACTTTGGTGGGGCCCATTCGAGGCTGCGAGAAACTTAAAAGAACAGATTCGAGTTTCGGTGGGAAATGTCTGCCAAAGTTCCAAACACACAAACGCCTCCAAGAAAATCACTTGTCGTCACTTTAGATGAAAGGTTCGTCAAAGAAAGTAATTTTAACTTGTCAAACCCTTCGTCTGTCTTGGCTAGTTATTTAAGTGTGGGAAAGACTCAGTTGCCGCCATTCTTTAAGAAAAGTTTCCGCCATTTTGTTGACGAACTTACCCGCTGATAGGTCTGGAAGAATCTTAGAATGGTAAACAACTAGTCTCCGGATTTTCAGAATTTCCTATAGAATACTAAACAACTTGCACGAATTACTAACGTTCTAACGTTACTAACAATCCCGCCCAATGAACTGAGGAGGTCCTGAAGTGGGAGAGACACTAACGTAAAAAACGTATGAAAACGAATCCTAAAAAGTGCGCGATACTTTCGCAAAATTAAATGAAGGAGAATCCTAAACGTGCGTGATATACTAAGGTAATAATCGAATGAAATAGAATCCTTGAGTGCTCGAGACACTTATGTGAAACAATCCCATGATAGACTGTTAAGAGTGAACGAGATGAACAACAATATATCGAATGAAAGAGAATTCGGAAAATCGTGCACGAGATACTAACGTAACGATCGAATGAGATAGAATTCTAAAGATGTGCGAGACAAACACTAACCTAACAATCCAAGGAAAGAGAATCCTGGAAGCGCGCGTGATATTATCGTAACATTCAATTGAATGACAGGGAATTTTAAAACAGACTCGCATAATTACTTGTTATATTCGTCTTCGCATCCATCTCACGTTAAGAATTCCATTCCTTTTTCTCAGTTTCTAAGACTTCGTCGTTTATGCAGTGATGACTCTGATTTCCACTACAAATCAGAGTCGATGTGCCAGTTTTTCGATAAACGTGGTTACCCTGTTTCTGTCGTTCAAGCGGGTTACCACCGCGCCCAACTTATTGATCGACATTCAGCACTACAAACGTCGCATAAAGAAGATTCCAACCGCATTCCATTCACTCTCACGTTCCACCCTCACAACCACTCAGTTAATTCCATCATTCTTAAAAACTTTAAATTACTTCAAAACGATCCAGAGACAAGCACTATCTTTTCGCAGCCTCCGCTCATTTCATTCAAACGCGACAAAAACATAGGCAATTTTTTGGTCAGAAGTTCTTTTCAGACTAATAACCAACCAGGCACTTTTAAATGCGCTCGTGCACGATGCAAAACGTGTCCTTTCATTCACAACACTGATAAAATATCGGGACCTAAACGATCCATTAAGATCACCGATCACTTCACGTGCACCTTCGCCAATGTAATCTATTGCATAACTTGCACTTATTGCAAAAAGATATACATCGGCGAAACAGGCAGAAGACTAGGTGACCGATTCCGAGAACACCTTCGAGACGTGGAAAGGAATGACAAGGACACATCAAAACCAGTCGCTAGACATTTTAATTTACCTAATCATTCTAAGCAACATATGGAAATCTGCGGTCTTTCCTTACACTTAGGTAGCACCGAAAGCCGTAAAAATCTTGAACAAAAGCTCATCTTTCAAACCGGCAGTCTAAATCCCACAGGGATCAGCGAACGCTTTTCATTCCACTAATTTATTCTTGTTTTTCTCGTTGCCATGTTCCCACCAATAACGTAGCCCCATTCTCTGCCTTTAAAAGCACACACAACCCACAATTCCTCTATTCGCTCCGACGAAGGGCTAACGCTCGAAACGTCAGCTTTTGTAATCGTTACGGTGGCCAATTTACCACTTCAACTTTGTTGATATATCCAAATTATATTGAATAATGAAATGCTACGTAAAAGGGTATGCGGTCAACAGCGCGGGCTCATGTGTCCAAGGTCTAAAATTTAGCGAAATTAACGGAAAATAATAAGGGCTGACTTTTAAAACCGTGGAACTCTGTTTTCGTCGAAGGCATTTTCCTATTTCCAGAGGTTTTAAGGAGAAAATTAATTTTTGAAAATTTTTAGGGGGTGTACTAAGTTTTTGGAGGTTGTTCTGTAAAAAAAAAAAAGCGGTAAGGAAAACGACGCCTTGAAGCAACCATGTGAACGACTCAAAATCCGTGTTTCCGCGGCAAAACCAAGTGCATGCGTATACGTTATTCAGCTTTGTCACACGAGATACTAACTTAACACTTGAATGTGGGTCGATCTTAAAATGCGCGAGTTACTAACGAAACCGTTAAATAAAAGAGAATCCTAAAATTGCGCGAGATACTTACGTAATGATCAAATCGAAAAAGAATCCTTAAGTGTTCGAGACACTATAGTAACAATTGAGTAGCGGAGAATTCTAAAAGTACACGAGGTACTTACATAACGATCGAATGAAAGAGAATCTTGAGAGTGCGTGTGCATGTTACTATTGTAACGATCGAATGGAGGAGAATTCTAAAATTGCACGAGATACTAACGTAACACTCGAATCTAGGTCGATCTTAAAATGCGCGAGATACCAACGTTACAACCATGAAAGAGAATCCTCAAAGTGCGCGAGATACTCACAAAACATTCCCGTCATGAAAGAGAATCCTAAAAGTGCGCGAGATATTTTACGTAATAATCCAATCAGAAAGAAGATTCTAAAGATGTGCAAGATACTAACGTAACAATCCAATGAAAAAAAAAAGAATTGAAAGTGCGCGAGATACAAGTACACGACCAATGCGCTCGTATTTTCTATAATAGATAAAGAAAGGCTACCACCATTAAGACCAAGGTGCAAAACCCGACATACGCATGACATCTACATCATCAATAATGCCAATACAAATGTAGGTTCAGACATAGATTTTCATAACGACTACCACCATGTACCAAATGGGGTGCAGAACAGAGGAACCATTCTGGCAGGGTCTCCTTACGTCACACCTGAGCAACTGGAAGTGTTTTTTCTTATGTGAATCATGGCATGGAGACCGCACATTTAATAACAAGGTGAAAAATGTTTTTTAACCACTAAATCAAAGTATGCTTCTGATTTCAACAACATAGATGATTTAGAAACGGTTAGCTGCATTAAAAAGTTAACTTGAACTTTAAACTTCAAGCTTATCGCAAAATGAAAGCATGGAATATCATGCCAAGATGCCATGCATCGGCCTTTAAAATTGTGACTAGATCGTTGGAGGAGTTTTGTATATAAGGTCGTGGTTATTACAGAATCAACAAGCTGTTTGATCAACAGGTATGAATATCGTTCGCACATTAATGCCTTTTTACGTAAGGGCCAGACTTAGCCTCGAGCGGTTTTATTAGACAGTGAGATAACGTTTCGACTAAAGTAGATAGTAAAGAAACTGTAAGGTGAATTGAAAAAACAAATTTAGTTTGATTTTGATATGTTGAACGGGCAATGTGTGAAACGATTTGACGTAAGGTAGGAAGACCTAACCCGAACGTGATGTGCCTTTGCACCATATCATAACCATCCCGAACCTTTTTTTTTTTTGTGCTGCATCCTCAATCTATAATCCTTGCTTTCGCATGACTTCTTAAAAATCCGAAATCCAAAATCCAAAACAACAAGGGCTATTGGCTACTGCAGTTTTACCTCCGCAAGACGAAAGACCTCTAAAAATTTAACGTTTTGGAAAAGAGTTCAGCTTCATGGGTTCTCCATTTTGAAACAAAATAACCAGTCATTTTTAATTTAATATTTTTGGGATCGACATTGAAATAGCAGCCCGGAAAAGCTAATACTTATGTAAACAATGTATTAATCATGTCACATTTTGTTCCCTGGGCACCAGAAACATTATAAATGTGTTAGATGAATATTCGCAAGTTTACAGTAATTGACCGTAGACAACCAATCACTTTAGTGGCGAAACAAGACAACAAATGTTTGCGTTACTTCTTAACCGCCATGTTAATACTCCTTGGATGGGCACAGATATGGCGTCCCCGAACTAAGCTCTTTACATTTAAGTCAGACATTTTGGCGGATAACACATCCGCAGAAAACTCCATAGACTTGGAACTCGGGAAAATTGTTCATTTATCAATATTCTACAGTAGCAGTCACCCTCTTGGAGTCGGGAATTCTGCAGTTTTGATTTTAGATTTCGATTGTGACAGTTAAAACCGTCCAATTAAAAAATGACAAATTAGATATGGCCAAGATAATATGGTATGGCCTAATTTGGTTTAAAACTTCACAAAAACCTAAAATGTTACAGGCACGTCTCGAACCACATTCTGGTTGTTTATCCTTACGTGAACAGAAACACATCAGTGTTAACGTCTGACGCAACTTGAACTATAATCATAAGATATCATGCGAAGACTTAGTGCATGCCGGCTATGAAAATTATGACTCCACGAGTTTTGCATATGATAACCCGTGGTCGGCCACAACGTACAGGGAATAACGAGCTGTTTGAATTACAGATATAGTTATCGTTCGCAAACTTGGGTCAGTTCCATTTAGTTTACACTGAGGCTCCAGATCAGACTCGAACGGTTTTATCGCATAAGGTAATTGCCGCTAGGAAAGAATGGGGCTAACACTCAAATACTCTCTACGGTGTCTAATTCACATTATCAACCGCCACTCAGTCACCGGTCGGTCAACAGGTCAGTAACCCAATCAAATAGCCAATCACGCACCAGTGAGTCAGTCAACCAATCGGTCACATAGTCACTCGCCAGTCAGTAACCAGTAATCCCGTCAATCAGTCAACCAGTCAATGAAACCAAATTAGCAGGTAAAAAATATAGACCGGTTAGCTCACGCCTACTGTACATTGGGGTACCATGAGACCTTTCGTTTTTTTGAAGGAAGCCGGAATAGTTTCTAACAAGATAGTATGACTTTATAATCTCTGGTTGGGTGACATCGCTTAGATGAAGTGAGCGCATGGGGTTGTTCTTCAACGGGCATTTTTTTCGTCAGTCGTGACTGCGGCGCTCCACTCACGTGAGAGAGTGGTTAAATAACAAAAGCACACTTAGAACGCATATCACTTTCGAATCCTCAAGTAGACTTGTTCGTGCCAAAAGCCTATTACAACAACAGATCACCTGAAATCCGCATGAGACTTAAACCTTTTCCTCTATCGAAATCAAGGCTGGATGCACGCATGGATGTTACAGAAATGAATGCGGCTTTTGTAACGTCACAAGATAAATGAATAGCTGAGAAAAAAATAGTTGCTTAGTTACTTTCATACGAATGTTAAAACTTAAAAAACATCTGGAGTTCCGTGACCTATTCTCATAATTTTTATCTGATTAACAATCATGATCCCAATCGATGGAAAATTAAATTTTCATAGGTCGATCTGCTTTGAATAAGCTTTCTCAAGAAGTTGGTTGGTTGGGTGTCTCGAAACTTCAGACCTCGAATCCCTGAAGTTTCGAGGTCTGAAGTTCCGAGGTCTGAGGTCTGAGGTCTGAAGTTTCGAGGTCTGAAGTTTCGAGACACCCTTGGTTAGTTCCCTAATTCGTAATATCAAATGTTTATTCACTTATTTCCAAAAGGTGATCACGAGCACTCGGGAAAAAATTTTCAAAGATCAGGTAGGTTTCCATCGCTTTCAATCTCTCAGAAATTTTAGGAGCGTCTAGAAGAGAACCAGTCAGCACTTGCCCAAACTCACGTACGTTCACATATATGACAGTTTCGATCACGAATACACCAGAATGTCTTACCGATCAGATAAGCTTTTATTGAAGGTACGTGGCCTACTCGCCTAGCCTCTCCTTCGTGTTTTGAAAAGATTTTCAGTCAGACTTACCCATTTTTTCTAGAGAAAAGTATGAGCTTTTATTCGAGTGAAGCCGGGGCAACTAGCGGGGAAAAATATTACCAAATGAATACGAACGAGCAAGATTCGTGGCACTGAAATAGTAGATCATAATACGGAGATAATTTAGAGAGCTTTATCAAAACTCTCTAGGCGAGTCCTATTCATAGTAGACTTAAATGACATCATCCACACGCGAAACTGTTTTACTCGTCACCGACTAAGCAAATTCTCCGGACATATCAATGTAATCAGGCACACGGTTTCAAAAAACGCTCACACAAACAGACGCTTACATTCATATCAGGGGAGACTAAGCTCAGTGATAGACAGAAAAGAAAGTTCGAATTCATACAAACTGTCAAGTAAAATGGGCCTCCCCAAATCGGTGAAAGAAAACACGCGTGGAAGAGCGATATGAAAGGAAATTCACATGCGACATTGGAGTCAACTCCATACAGTTCGAATTTTTCTTAACTTTTCATTTATTAATTATTTATTTATTTTCAGCTTGCAGTCTTTTATTCTTTTACAGTTTATTTCTTTATTACACTATTGAAGCAAAACACATAATAAAATTCACACTAGCTTGCCTTACCTGATCCAAACTGAGAACTCAGCCTTTTATCTGTTCACTGGGGATAAGTTATATATTCATATGTAGCGTTATACTTAAAGTTCTTTCAAGTTTCACCTATTAGTTCCCGAAGAGGAAAAAATTTCAATTTCAGGACTACTGTTATTTAAATCCACGTCAAGTGAACGAGCCGAGTTGGATGAAGTATTTGTGGGCAGACTAAAAATTACACCAAGCATGCGCATGGCGTCTTATTTGCAGATCACATTATCGAACTTGAACTTGGCTTTAAAAACATTCAAAGTAGAGGGAAAAGATAAATAGAAAAATTAATTAGTGATTGAATTTATAGCGCTCTTTCCGAAAAGCGTGTATCTAAAAAATGCACATACACGTATACTATACTTGACATCACCGGAAGGGCTGCGAGTTAGTTGTGATCAAATATTTTTCAATTACTGATTGCGCAATTTAGAAGTCTCGGGAGCCTAGATAAACATTCATTCGAGCCATCTGTAACAGTAACGAAATAAGGTTGCTTTTTACGCTCAAATAATTGAATTATTGCAATGGATTATTAAAGCTATGAAAATTGATGTAAAAATAAAACTGAAACAAGATACCATAAACGCTACTCAAGCGTAACTAATGACACGTCGGCAACACTAAATTTGAATACATGTAACTGCAACCTGTTGTGCTTGCAAGCATCGTTTAAACTGTAAGACTTTTCAGCTGAGTAAATTGCACATATCTCTGTATCTCCATACGCGTAAACGGTATACTTTTATTGATCGATTGTGTAATTTTCTTATCGATTTTTTTTTTTGCTATATTGCTATGTTTTCCATACAATTTTTAAACGGAAAATATGTATAGGCTGGTTAAATCACTCTTTTCGGTGATCACGCACCGTTAAAGCCAAGTGAAAATACGTACTTGAATTTTGCGGGTTTCACCATACACTGCCAAGTTAAAATCAAACTTCCCAAAGCAAAATTTCTTTTCTTCTGTTTCCGATTCGTTGATGGTTGTTTTTTATTCAAACTTCAAGGCTCTCAATATCTCATAAAAAATTAAACAATTTGTCTGAACGAATATTAGCGAGAATTTTCGATGCTGGCAAGACGTCAAAGTGCGTCACAGGCTTTCCACCCACTTCCTCGTTATGAAATCATATATTCTTGAGTAACTATTTTTGCCGAAGTTTATTTTGGTCAATTCATATACAAATTTCACTTAGGGTTACAAGTCCAGAAAAAACGTAAATAAAAAAAAAATATGTTTTAAAAACTCTGTGGCATGCTTAATTTCATCATGCATTCATTTCTCTTTTCAGAATTAAAGAGCATGAATAACTTCTCTCACCTGCTAGTGACACCAGTTTAACATGCTCAAACCGCGCAAAAATTGCCATAGCAACCCTAAATTTGTGGGTGGCGGATGCACAGCCAACACAGCCGTCAAGAAAGAGTATTTATTGTGGTAGCTGGGTTCTCCTTCGCGTCTTATTACCTCTAATAGTACTCTTTTGTGATCTGAAACAGTTTCACAATTCCAATTTTTATGCAATAAACTGCACAGTTTGAGGTAAAGTAGAAAGTCTCCTCCACGTGCTTGATCCCTAACCCCACGACTCACGTTCTCTTCTCTGATTGGCCGACCGACTGAAATGCGTTACGTCATCTAATCACACATTCAGAGCTCGGGTGACGTTTTAAATCAACCGTAGCGAAGTCCGAAGTTTATAACCGAGCCACGGGCGTAAGAAGTCGTGTTTGTACGATTTGGCAATCACCCTATAAATTTTTTCCGAGTTCATCTCATTCCCTATCTACCTTAACAAGAGTTCCTTTCAGCAAGGAGAGCAATTGAATTACCTTTAAGCAGAGAAGTAACACTCGTGACTTGTGACGATTCGATGCAACTTGGTGAAGTCCGCGCTGCTAAGGCAGGCGATTTTGAGCATTTTCGTCGACTGGCAGACAGCGTCGAAGGCTGGAATTTACAGTATGATAAACAGGGAACGAAGGTTTACTCCAAAGTCAAAGAAGGCTCTACGGTTAGACTCATAAAGGTGAGAGGAAAATACGACAGATTCAACTGTAAAAGTTAATTTCGATGAGTTGAAACTTCCAAGTTGGCCAGTGTTTGACTGTTTACCAAGCGATGAGTTCGCTCATTGAAAGAAATAGAGTTCAGTGTACTGGAACTAACCGGCCTCTCTGTAAAACTTGCTAAAGAAATCATCGTAAGAGTTGGTCAATTCTGTTTTTGCGGTCGCGATATAAGATTGTGGTAGGACAATCACAACATGTCGCGAAAAACGTATGCTGTTTGCGTTAAATTTCTCAAGACGGTCGATATTAATTTTCTATGCTTTATTTCCGTTAATTTCTCTGAAATGATCACTCTTAAATAGGCTTACTCCTTTATTAGAATTGATAGGTTTACTTTACTTTAGTAGAACGATCGTTAATACTCGTGTCTTACACTTAGATGATAATGGCCTTTAACTACACGTACACTGTGGTTCTTCAATGAAGTTTGATGTGGCTTGGCCTGTGTTTTGCATTTTCCCTAAGCACCCTTTGACTCGTAGAGAAATATAACGGGCAATAAAATTATTTATTTTTCTCAACAGTGACAATCTTTTATCAGCATTTTGTTTGACACACTTTGTCGATGAGCCGAAAAAACTCACACAGGAAATATCGAAATATATTTATATTCACCGTTAACTTGTTCCAATTCTCTCCAACTGTGTTATTGGCCGTAAAGTCATGCAGCGATCTGCAATGACAAGAAAGCTAAACCATTTTCTGCAGTTAATACTGCCATTTCAAAATATATTAACCTCAGTTTTATTGCAAAAAAAAAAATGTTTCTGGAAAGGACTCAAAATAATTAACGAACAAAGAATTTTGATTAGGCATATTTTGTAGAGATCTTGTCAAACATTTATTGCTTTACAAAAGAATATGCCCTTTACCCCTGATCCCGACTTGGATTTTGTCGATTTTGCAAAAATTTGTTATCATTAAGTCATGCACACTCTTTGTTAAAACAGGAAAGTTTTCTTCGATTGATATATCATGTCAATGTTTATTTAAGAAGTTACTCGAACTGGTTTTCAAGGCACAATGCTTTATCTTGTGGGCATCTTGGCTTTTTTTGTTGTGAGTTCATGTACATTATTTAAACATTCTTTGCGGCAGCTTTTGGTCTTCGTGCTGCTTCTTCGTTAAGGCTGTTTACGTACAAATTCTAGTAAGCTCATTTCAACAGTTCATTTGGATATGTAGCTAAGGAATTTTTGTATGGAAAATTCTTTGCACTGATAGACACGATTCATCATTCTGAAGTTTCGGGAAACTTTGGAATTTGAGGTTCTTTATTTCCTATGGAAAGATGATATGCGCTTGACAATGTGTTAATATTCCTCGGTCTTTAAAGGCCCTTGTCAAGTTGGATGTCAATGACCTTGGATTTGGACAATTATTTGGAATTTTTTAACCATTTTAAAAGAGACAGCATGTGTGCTGCAGTTAGAAACTTCTTGTTTGGTCATACTGTTTTCCTCATCCTTATGGGAAATATTTCCAGCTTTAGTTTCAAGATGCTTTCAGCTATTTTTTTTCAACACTTCATCAAAGATCAGTTGCATACAAATTTGCTTGTTGTGGTTTCCTGACCTTTCTGGTTTTTTTTTTATTTTTTTTATTATTATTATTATTACATTGGCAGAGGGTCCCAAAGACTAGAATGAAGTGAACAAAACCTTTTGATTATTAGTGAATCTTGATTTCCAAAAGAAGTTTCTTTGATATAGACTTAGTAATAAAAACTAGAGACAAAAAGGAACTGCCTCCCGGTTAGCTCAATGGATAGAGCGCTGGACTGTTGTGTGGGAGGTCGAGGGTTCGAGCCCCGGCCGGACCAACACTCAAGGTCTTAAAATAACTGAGAAGAATATGCTTCCTTTCTGTAACATCAAGAAATGGTTAGATATTCTAGTCTTCTCGGATAGGGACGAGTAAATGGAGGTCCCGTCTCCTGCAGGGTTAGGGGTAGGAGACGTTAATTTCCCACGCACGAGTATACTGTGTGATGGATGTCCTCCCCTGGGGTGGGCTGGGTGGGTGCTTACAGGGCCATTCTGAAAACCACTTCTGTGAGAGTGCACCAGGTCTAAAGATTATTATCTATCTATCTTATCTATCTATCTATCGAATGACATTTTGACCTCCCCTACATGTAAGTAATTTATCAGCTCAAGTAAAATTATTTTGATTACTTTGTATATAAATACATTTTTAATAGTTTGAAACAAAAATGGTTCAGAATGTAACAAGCGGCACTTAAGCTTGCTGCATAAAAGATTATTGTAGACCTCCAAAACCCACACCAAGTTACACAAACTAAGGTGAACATCTATGGCACTTTTACACAGCCAATAATTGACTTCTGTGAAGCAGGTCCATTCACAATTCCAGCTTGGTAAAACTTGAGTAAACTATTTTTTTGCTAGGAGATAAAGAACAGTGTGACTCAGTCTGTTCAAAGTTATTTGTTTGGTCAATATTAAGTGCAAAGTTATTATTTTTAAAACTTTCCTGTTAGACTAAAATGTCTTAGTTGTGTGTAATTATGCAATTTTAATGCATCATTGCAGTCACGAAGTACATGGTGGCAAAGGACAGTTCTTAAACTGTAGAAGATTATCACCATAATATCTGATGACCCTGGAAATAACTTGACTTTCTATTGAAACATGCAAAAAGCCCTAAGATTTTTTGTGAATCTGTCTTTTTGTGAGAACTTCTTTTTAATTGTCTGGGTTTAGAATAAAGTGCTCCTCTGGGAGATCCCATATTTCTGTGAGGAGTGAAATAGTAAGATAAATTCTCCAAAGGCAATGGCATTGTTAAATCCAGCTACCAATATTCCTTTTTGTACTCTGGCTAACACAAAACCTTACGGGTAGTTGTTATTTGACTTTATTCAAGGTGGTTACCAACTTTCAAGATGTCTCACTTTCATTAATGTACGATGTTCTCCATGATGCAGACTACAGGAGAAGTTGGGATGAGAACATGCTAGACTGTTATGAAATATGTCAACTGGACAGTTATAATGACATAGGTTATTACTCAAGTAAGTCAGTGTAATGTTCTTTTTACATCATACTTGGTCAGTTAATACAAAGTGAGATCTGTATTAGAAGTTATTGAATTAAATTTTTTCCAGTCAGTCTATGATAATAATAATAATAATAATAATAATAGTAGTTTATTCACAATTAATCACACACAGAAAGCAAACAAAAACTAACAAACAATACATTAACAACAAAAAATACACGAAAAATTGTGAAAGGAGGTAGAAGAGGTTATCCCTTTCTAGTCCACCTCCTTAACATATATAGCAATATTAAAAAATCCTAATTACTTATCTATAGATTCAAAAACTATATATATACAATTGGGTATATTTATGTAATAAAAGTTTAAAATGGTAATTAGTATGAATCGTGTTTTAAGAAAATTCATTAACTAGCTTATTTCTAAAAGTTCTTATAGTAAGTCTTTTGCTTCAGCGGTCTCTTTTCTTAAATTGTTCCATAAATTAACAATGTGAAGAAAGAAAGAGTGTTTATAGCAATTTAACTTAGCAGATTTCATCTTAAGCTTGAAGTGATGGTTGGATCTCAGCGGTCTGTATTTGTCTGCAAAGTTAAGGAATTCATATGGATTCAGACAATTCAGTCCATTTATTGTCTTGTAGCATTCAGTGAGTGATTATGCTTTTTGCTTGAGTGTTGTAGAACTAAAAGCAGTCATTACAGCAGGAAAGTACATGTAGAAGAAAGGGAAATACTTATACTCTAATGAGCCTATGAAAACTCAAAATAAAAATAAGGAAACTGCATAAAGCATGGGAAAGTATGGGTCACCATGATTGGTTTCAGTCATGTAACTGGTTGGTCAAGGGAGTGGAGCAAGTTTTCAGAACCAATCACAGAGCAAAGTAAAGCTAAACGTATGCAATTTGAGATTACATGTACTTTCAACACAATTGGAAATGGCTCTAAACTGCTACTTGTCTCCTCCACTTTGCATTACTGAGGTGGAATTCATATTGTTAGCAGTGCTCAGGGTGTTTCATTAGGAAAATTTGGATAGTGTGAGAAAGATTTATTGCTGGTTACCTCTAACAGTCAATGATAAAAATTGCCATTGGCTCATACTATTGTCACTTATCTTTTGATTATAGTTAAATGCCCATCCCCAATGAAAAACAGAGATTTTGTAACACAGAGGTCTTGGTATTGGGAAGAAGATAACTTCATTATTTTTAATCACACAGTGAATCATAAGGTGAGAATCAGCAGTTGTGCATGTGTGTGTGTTATTTCCATTTGGTACTGCCTTTAGTTTAACACTTCACATCCTTACATAAATATGCATATTCTCCATACTGTTAAATCTATACATTTCCTATGGTGCTGACAAGGAGAAGTTTAACAATCAAGAGCTTCATTTTCTGTATTCTCAAGACCTTAAAGTGAGATTTAGGCCGTGAAAAGGAGAAATTAGATGCTAGTCACTTTTAGGGGTGTCAATGGTATGAAAAATGCTGCTCTTGAATCAATTCTACCCTTGATTGAACTTTACAGAAGGAAACAAAATGATCATTAATAATGAATGGTTGATTGAAAGATTATTAGAAAGACATCAAATAACTTGCAACTGAGTTAACTACAACTTCCGTGAAATTTTTGCCAAAAAGTGAGACATTGGAACCTCAAACAAGTCTCTGTACAACTCACTATAGTGGCTGCATCCAATCAAACTTTTCTTGTAGTGTGATGGTAGTCTAAGATGATAATATTTTTATCATAGGATGCACCTTTGAAGAAAGGCTTAATCCGTGGTAATTCAATTCTTAGTGGATATTATGTACGCAGAATAGGAGATGGTTGTTCTCTCACGTATGTCTCACAAGTGGATCTAAAAGGTAATGTTTAGCAGTTTGCAGATTTTTTGTCATTGTTGTGTTTTATATTTTCTTTATCTATTTTAATTTTTTTGTAAAATTGTGTTTGGAATATTTTGGGAAATGAATAGAAATTAAAGTGTGATAGAGTGCTGTTACAATAATTTTAGTTTTGAATTACAAGGGCCAAAAAATATATTCATACTGTAAAAATGCAATAAATATCCTAGAATGACAACAAAAGGCATATGTAACACAATGATAACTATGAGATGCACAGGAGTCTTCTTCTGGGGAGATTTTAGTTTATTGTGAACAACTAATTAATCACTAAGTGGTTGTTTTTTTGAACAGGGATTTTACCCAAATGGATGGTTAACAGGGCAGCAACAAAGATAGCTCCAAAGGTTACTATCCTTTTGTTTCTGTTTTGTTTGTTGTTGTTGTTGTTGCTCTGTTTTTTTTTGTTGGAAGTTGATGTGAATGAAGTACTCCCAGATGACTGCATGTCATCTGCAAGTTCATTTTCTACACTTGAGAACCTAGCTCTCCCACAGTATGTCTGTGAGGGACCTTTTGTTAATGAAAAATACTTCTGGTTTGGTCAACTTATCTAAATGACAAAGAGAATGTTCTCTATTCATTACACATGTGTGTATATTTGATCTGTTGAATAAGATTTTATGCAATGAGGAGAGATCCTCACAGTTGCACACTCTAACAGAAGTGTTTTTATTTTCACAAATACATCCTTTACTCAAGTGAAATATTTTTGTAAATGACAGAGAGGAACTGTGGCCTTTCTTATTCTTGAAAGGGGTAAAAGAAGTTGCAATCAAGGAAACATCAAACAATTGTACAGCAACAAGGGGGATTCTTAACAAGTTAAAACTATCTTTCAATTCATTTGGAGCTTTTGTGTAACTATGCGACCCTTACAAATTGCAAGGGAATTCTAGAAAAGTTGAATTTACTGCCACCTGGTTAGCTCATGTTGTAGAGCTCCAGACTGCAGTGTGGGAGGTTATGGGTTCAAGCCCCAGACCGAACCAACACTCAGGGTCTTAAAATAACTGAGGAGAATGTGCTGCCTTTGCTGTGATATCTGCAAATGGTCAGACATTCTACATGCGGTCTTCTTGGATAAGGATGAAAAATGGTAGGTCCCATCTCCTGCATCTTTTCTGTACTGGTTAGCAGCTAGGAGATGTTAATTAAAGAACCCACACTCCTATCACAAAGAGTAGGGAATGTAGCTCCTGGTTTTGTGTTCTGGCCTAGTCATTGTTTATACAGGCCCCAATTTAAATGCTTTGAGCTGAGCTGGGCCAGCCTGTCTAAATATCACAAAATACAAACTGTCTCTTAAATTCAACATGCAACTTTCATGTACCTGACCATGAAATTGCAACTATTTGTGATGGTTTTTTTTTTCTTACTTTTTGCATAAGGTTGTAACCAAGGTTCACAAAGCTGCTCTAGGTTATCAGGCATGGAAATCTATACATGCACCAAGCTACAAGCCATGGCTTTGGCCTGATCAAAGCATCCTCCCCAAACTGCGTCCAGATGATGTACAGTCTGTTGGCAGTGAGTCGCCCAGTGCATCAGACCAGGAGCAAGAGGTTATAGGTGATGACCCTAATGGCTATGCTTCCAGTGATGACGATAACATAATGCTTTGACAGTAGAAATGAAATTTAAATTTCAAATGTCAAATAATATACAGTAACTAGATTGCAAAAGCCACTGACTTTCATTCAGTGAACATTATTTTTGCCTTGCAGTGTAAATCTTAATGAAGGAAATTTGGAAAAAAAAACTTGTAAAAGAACTTGTACATGTATAATTATTTATGTGTAGTTAGAGAATAAAACTTAGTAATTCAGTGCAAATTTTTCAAGAATATGGAAGTGTTGTTTGAATGTAGAGATTAGGATGCCTGTGAATATTTATTAAAACAGGGGGGTTTAAGCAGGTGGGAAAAACTTTTCAATTTCCCTGTAAATTATACAACTGTTAGTAATTTAAAACTAGGGATTGTTTTTGTGTGTGTTGTATTAAGTGGCATAACCATGTTATGTGAAGCTCTTAGTTTATAGCTTTAGTGTTCTATTTTGCAGTTCATCAAGGCGAAATTATTTGTGAACATTTTCTTGCATTTCTTGCAGAACTGTTAATTTACAATAAATTATTTTTATTGTCCTCACTCTACGGTCTAGTGTCAATCGCTTGCTACCATTTTATATATATATCTTATTAACCAAGCACTAGGGCCATACTGGGAGAATATTGGCCCAAGGTCTTGACAGTATGGACCGAGTGCAGCGAGGTCTGTACAAAAAAGACAGAGGGCCGATATTCTTCCAGTATGGTCCTGAGCAAGCTTGGTTAATAAGAGATTTATTATACGACTGAAGTTCAAAGGGACACAAGTGCGGTATCATTCGGGACCATTTGGGACAGTGCCCGGTCCAATACTGAGAGAATATTGACTGGCAATAGAGCATTATGATTGGTTGATTTTAGTTATTGGCCCTCTGACTTCCTGAGTCGTGTAATAAATTTATTTATGTTTCAAATTAAGATGATCATTTTCATTTTGAGATTTACAGTACATCAAATGCAAAAGTGTACTCTAGTCACACTAATGTTCATAAAGTTAAAAATGCAAAGGAACTTACTGAACATGGTCCCCAAACTTAAAACTAGATCCATGCTCTTCAACAAGGCTTTATAATTGATGACATAAAATCTAGACCAACCTGTTATTCTTTCTTTAAAAAAAAAGTAAGAAAACTACCCAACATCATCCTGTGTCATTGAACTTCTTTCATTTATCTGTGGGACAGTTACACTTGGACTTACAAATCTTACTGTCAGTTAAGTAACAATTTTATTATTATTATTATTTGTACATGTAAATAAAAAATGTGGGGTTTGGAATAGTAACCATCAAATTCTATGTCTATGGACTGGCAATGTTAGCATACGGTGCACTTAAATAACATTCAAGCAGTAAGATTAGGGATAGATTGTCAAATGTTTGTCTTGTACTTCCTTCAATCATGTTGTGGACCTATTTAGGTAACAAGTTCAACGTTTTGGACAGTTTGAAAGTCAGGTTCCAAAGCTGTGAGTAGAGGATTTTTATCCATAGTGATGTTTCTTTTTTCTGCTGTGAACTGTCAGTTATAATGTGGATTGACATCTTCATGAAGCAAAATTACCAGGTTGGCTCTGAATATCAGAGTTTGCATTAAATTGTAAGTTCTAACTTGACTTAACCCTGAGATCTCTATGCATATTCTTCATACTGTCGTTTTTACATTTTCTATGGAACTGAAATAGAGAATTTGTTTAAGAATCTAGAGCTTCTCTGGTGGGTAATAATTTCCCTTATTCCCATGACCTTAATGTATGATTTAACTTTGAAGACGTAAGGAGAAATAAGATGTCAATCATTCTTATGAGTTCTAGGGTTAGTATTATAATTATGATTACTGATTACTCTCAGATATGACTTAATTTAATTTACTGCTATGTGGAGTGATCAATGTAATGGTGATATACTAATTATTAATAAAATCTTTTTCTTCTTGAGGTAAGACAATAACTAGAGGTAAACCTTTGATTTTATAAATAAAAATATTTCTATAATTTAAAGTTTGACTAACTTTCATGTACCTAACATTAAGTTTGCCCTCAGTTGTAGAGTCAAGTGGTGTTGAGCCTGAGATGTCTTTTGGAGTAAATCATTTGAATTTTATATCAGTGTTCTTGGTCATTTTCTAGTTTTTCTTTTTTCAATGAAATACTTCAAGCTCTAAAAGTCAGTTTTACTGACCTCACGAATAACTAAGTATTCATTACATGAAAGCTTGCCGACCTTAGACAACTTTGGAAAGTTAATATTTTCTATGGTTGACCAAATGCCATCTCTTTTGTTTTCTTTTTTGAATGATGGTCTGTAATTTCTTCTCAATAGAATTGTACTAATTTGTTTTTCAAATTAATTAATCAGTACAAAACTGCATCAGAGGCAACTCAACTTTCCAGCTCTCTTGAGAAATAGGTTGCTATGTAATCGCATTTGCTTGCAAACATGTGAAGAGAAAAGACAATTTTACTGGGTACAGAGTGTTTCTTAACACAACATGGAATTCTCCCTATTGAGAAATTCCAGGCAGTCAAAACTGAAAAGTGGTTTTCAATGTTTGGGTTTTAGAGATAAAGATATAGGGGTAGTTTTGCCTTGCTCCAGGATTTCTGACAAAGATGGTTTAATTAGATTCTAGCAGGCATTTCAGTCTAACTTGTGAGTACTTGATATTATTTGCACAGCTGATTGTGCACACTTTTCTTGAGGTAAGTTGGTTCTTTCCTTGGGATTTTCTTAACCTGTCATTTAATTTTTACTTGAATTGAAAGCCATGAGTTGGTGGCCATCATGTACTGTTGGTTGTAAGTGTTGCCCTTGTCTGTTAAAAGACTGTGTAACAGTCAATACTGTACACAGTCCTTTCACACACTGCTTTGTACAATACTGCAAATCAGTTGCAAATGTGAAGAGAAAACTCCTGTATAATTATTTCATTCTTAAGTATATATTGGATACTCCTTTTGTATGGAGCAGTCAATTTGGATTAATTCTCTAAATTATATAGGCTGTTGGAGTGGCGGTGGTTTGGTACCACAGCTGTACTGTAGCTCCAGTACAACACATACATTCATCAGGGGTGCGAGTGTTCATAAAGCCACACCTTGTCCACTGCAATCTAGTTATTTAAAAGCCATGGGAATGATGAAAGGCCGCTCTATTCCCACAGTATTTACCTATCTATCTCTTGTGAAAAGAAATTTCTCGGTTATTTCATCTTTTTCTTTAATATTTCTCCTTTTTCCTGATGTCCGTTCTCACATTAAGCGTTTTGGACATTAATTTTTTAATTAACTTCTTAGAAAGTCAATTCGCCTTCCCTTGGACTTTTCTGTCCTTCAAAAGCGTTGATTAAAACGAACAGAAGAATGCTAAGAAATGTGAGTCAAAAGTGACCACAACTGGAGTTTCCTTCGCCGATACCGTCCCACCCACTCCACCCCAATCTTTCTGTCGAGTAAAGGTCGAGGACACAGGCGGTGAAAATTAACGAGTCATGGTTATAAGAATTTTCCCCTTCGTCAGAGGGGAAAGTGGAAGTTTCAATAAAACGTACTATTGGTACTCGGACTACGGAGGTTTGATCTCTGTTTGACCTCGCAGAGAGAAACGTAGCTTCTCCGCATTTTAGCTGGCTCAGATTACGTAACCAGCATAAACCCATTTAATTACGGCATGTGCATTATCACAAAGTGTATCGTGGTAAAATTTGCCTTGGTCTCGCCTTATATGCCCCATTATAGAATATTAGGAGTAAATCTTCTGGTTGAATATCTAACTAGGGGTTCTGAATTGGTATAAGCGTCTCGTTATCCCTTTTAAAATCAGTTATTTTAATTTGAGGTTTTCAGGAATATATTTTAAACTGCGGACATGAAGTAAAAGCTTGGTCGACTTCACGTCACGCAATCACAGTTGGAAGTTGTTTTCTGTTATAGTACTGTGTTTGCCTTTCAAAACTTATCTGTATAAATGGGCAGCTTTCTCTCTGCTGGCATGAAAAGCCCTCTTTTTACTGCAGCAGCCATAGACTTTGGTATTCAGTGGGTTTGTTGGGTGGTTGCATCCATTCTTCAAACTGAAAAGTTTTACGATTTGGCCGGTTCGTCCACCTTCGTCTTCCTAACGTTGCTAACACTGAGATGGCAAAGGAAAGTAAACCTGCGTCAGATTGTCCAGTCTAGCTGTATTACGGTTTGGGGACTTCGACTTGGCTTGTATCTGTTTCACAGGATAATCCAGGACGGAAAGGATAGCCGTTTCGACAAGGTTCGAGGGAATCCCCGCTTGTTTTTCATCTACTGGACAATTCAAGGCGTTTGGATCCTCGTGACTCTACTACCAACCCTTATCCTGAACACCTCTACGAAAGACGAAGAGCTGACATGGAGGGATTACTTAGGATGGGTTTTCTGGCTAATCGGGTTCATACTAGAAGCAGGTGCAGATTACCAGAAGTCGCAGTTCAAAGCTAATGTAGCCAATAAAGGCAAGTGGATTTCCTCTGGGCTCTGGAGCCTTTGCCGACATCCCAACTATCTTGGCGAGATGTTGATGTGGTCTAGCTTGTTTCTGCCAGCTTCCACAGTGATGTCTGGTTACCAGTACTTGAGTGCTGTCTCCCCTATGTTTGTGGCTTATCTGTTGACACGTGTCAGTGGCATTCCAATTCTGGAAAGGCAGGGTCTGAAGAAATGGGGACATCTACCAGCCTACCAAGATTATCGCCGAAGCACTGCAGTTCTGATACCTTACTTGTGGTAGATTTTAACTGTAAACCTGGCTAGTCACACTTAGGTTGAATAGCTATGATTGTTAATCTAGGTTTGGATTTAGGCCAGATAAAGACAGAGTGCTTTTCTTTTCTTTTATTAAAAAACTATTATAAACCAACCCCCCACAGATGTAATTTCTTGATGATGTTAATTATCACATTTCACCTTGTTTAATGGGACAACTTTCCAAATTTTTCCTGTTCAAAAGTATGCTTCTTTCTAAATATATGATACTTTTTTCTATAACCTGATTACCAGACTGAGTGTGTCAGACAACTTTAAAAATATGGTTCTCATGTTTACCATATAAAGAATTCTGTGTCTTTAAGTTGTGCACATAATGATGCATGCAAGCTTTGGTCTGCTTACATTACACCATAAAGTGTTTCAGTGAAATTGGATATGTTGAACTTGATTACTTAAAAAGTACAAGAATTTTTTGTTGGTGAACCCCTTTTGATCACTGACAGGCCTAAATATTGCACTTTTCTATGCAAGCACGGGGGATTGATTTCAGGCAAACCCTACTGATGAACTTCTTTGATATGTTGATGATATCCTAAATGTTCACTTTTGATTGGAAATTATAAGGTACAGTTAAGATCCATTTAGCAGCAGGAACCTCAAACAAGACTGACATATCAATTATTGACCATAGATAAAAAAAAATTAAATCTTTAATTATTTGTCAAACATCCATCAATACCTCAATTACATAGAAACAACACAGAGACTGAAGATGAAAACACAAATGTGCAGGCACTCTTAAGGAAATTCAAATGCAGGCTGAAAAAAACAATTTTCTGCCCTTCCCTGCAATGGATTATGTTACAGAATCAATCATAAATATTTTATGGTGCTCCTGATGTAACAAGCTGCTCCATTGCTTGTAAGACTGAGTCACCATTCATATTGTTCAGTTGGACTGAGTTCTCCTTTCCATGATCTGAAGGAGATAAAGAGATGTCACATTCAGTTAGCCAAGTTTTACTGTTTCACTCCCAAGATTTCATTAGTGATTCTCTGCACAATCTACCCTACAATTACTATGATGTGAGTTTAGAGAATTTGGTATTGGATCGACTTTTAATCCCCTTATTGATATTTTGCTTTATTCTCATCACTTATCTGCTTGACATTGTAAGAAGAAATTCTGTCTTGGTTACCAGCGGGAGCTAATAGGGTTAGCCTATACTCAATGACAACGGCATTGTCACACAAACAACATGAGCCATGAAGAAATTCTGTCTTGGTTACCAGCGGGAGCTAATTAGGGTTAGCCTATACTCAATGACAACAGCATTGTCACACAAACAACATGAGCCATGAAAAAAGGGTCTCCAAGCTTTCTGGACAATGTCATTAACTCCATTTCGCAAATCATTTAAAGCGTTTTCCTTTTCAGTCTTTGTGGCGAATCATTTTGTTTATCACTTGTCACAAGAGGGTCAAATACTTTTCAAATGAATATAGAATGTCTCTATTTGAGTTCATACCATATCGTGCATACATCTTTGGTTGAATTCCACTACATTCCCGAACCAGAATGGGAACTTTTGGGTTCTCTTTTTTGATGCCAATGTAATATTTCTCCAAAAAGTCCCTGATTAGAAATTCCACAAGTTAATAAAATGCTTGTACAAAAAGGAAAAAAAGAAAAAACACGAAGAACGCAAACACCCACCCTGAAGGGATTGTTTGAAAATTATTTGGATTAGAGTTACTAAAACTGCAAAATTTCTGTCTTTGATGAGATAAAGAAATTTGTATGTCTGTAAATTTCTTTTTTTTTTTATAAAAATTTTCACAACTGATTAGGATAGGGTAAGTAACACTGCGGTGTGGAAGCACCTTGAAACAAAGGTCTATCAACGTCATAAAAAGTTTTTAGACTAAATGACCAATACATGTAACGAACCAATCGACTTAAGATTATCAGTGACTTCAACGAGCCACAAAATAACTTGGCTTGGGTTATTTTTTGCTACTGTTTGTAACTGTCTAGTGTCGTATATATTTTTAACGAACATAATTATTATTTAGTATTTATGTTGCTGGCCTGGCGATCTAGTCCACTAGGGAGAGTCTCATCATAGAATAATTACGCAAATAACGTTATAGAATGGTTAAGTAAAAAAATGTGACACAATTAACCTTCATAGTTTGTTACCTTACACCTTGACTACTCTGGGACTTCTGACATAAGTGAATACGGATTTCTCTAACATGTTTACCAAGATTTGAACGCCAAGCAGCGGCCATTTTGATTCTTGCGGGAGTCTAGATTCCAAGTCTTCACACGGCCTACTGACGAACTCGCCCCAACTTCCCCATCTTCGGTTGATCAAAGCACTGTATTCTGTCGCAACCGAGAGGCATTTTGGTTGAAGTATACTGCGATCATTTCCTGCAGTTCGGGAAATAGACCTGCGATCTTTCCTTTCTCAAGAGGATCTAAGGACAAACTCGATGGACTGATCGAGTCCTCGACCTTCATTTGCCTGAAAACCTCACGAGGAAACTCTTCTATAAATAGGACTGATTTACGATATAATCAGATAAAACAGAACTGAAGAAAAACAGGATCATGCAACACTTGTTTAAACAATTTTGATCCTTCGTCAACTCCCCAAATCATGGGTCGTGGCAAACTCTGATCAGATTAGCAATGGGTTGGTTCAAGAACGCCCTCCGGATGGCAGTGTATCATTGGCAATCAAGGAGGAAAGGCGCTTTCCAATATTTATCTAACATTTGATATCTCTTTACAGTAAAGATTTACTTCAGTAATTTTGTTCAGTATTTTTCATTTGTATGTGATTGATTAAGTCAAGAAATTGTCGGAATGCTGAGAGATGGATGTGTTTTAATCGGTATCCGTCTAAACTAGACGTAACATGAAATTAATTAACTCATTTCATTGGCACATGCTATCGTGCTGCTTTGGAATTAAAAACAACTGATTTCAGCCGCCGCGCTCAACGCTAAAGAATGTATTCAGTTCGTGGGGCGTTACACGCTATGATGTCCCGACGACGATGTCCGGCCACAGTTATTTTGTATGGGAGTCTTCGTGGCCCAAGTTTTCACCTGCTCAGGTCTTACAATTACCTAAATTTTGGCTGTATCCTCTCTACAAAAAATAAGATCGGTTCCATGTCTTAAATAACGTGTGCGTGTAGTTCAATTAACGTTCTCGGCTTGAAAAAAAGACAACCACAACCATTAAAGAGACCATGAAAAAGGATGTTTTATTTTCCATACTAGTCCCCCATTTAAACTCTGTTGGCGACGAATGATGTTTCACCCTGTTCCCCCTAAAAATCCTTGGGATTGATTCCCTCAAAAGTTCCCCCCCTCCCCTCGCCCCTTACCAGGCGATAAATAATGACTGATCCGGCTTCGGGAAGCGCATAAATCTTTAACATGCTGGCATACTTTGTAGCGTCATTATCGACCGATTCGTTCTCGTACAATCGGATGAGTAAATAATATGAAACTGGATGATCTAAAACGGAGCGTCATAGGCCTTGATTTTAGTCATTTTAGGGATATTATGGAGTCGGGGAAATTGTCTTCAGTTGGGGGACCTATGTAATAACTAGTCGAGGATACATTGAATTTGTTTGCGAATTTTAAACGGACAATTTTCTTTTCGATCATGCACCTCAGAGTACAACTTTTTGTCTTCTATCAGCAGAAGCTGAAAGAGCAAATAATAGCACAAAACTCCCTTTTCGGTCTCTACTCTTGCCGAGTGATCATATCTGGGTGTGCTTTAGTCATTTCACCTCCAGAATTCGAAGCATGCTAATCAGTAAACAACTGAAACGACACACCCACAGAAGGAACTACTGACTCTGAACTAATAATTCGCTCATTTCCTAAGCGGAACATCGGAATAATTTTGTTTGCGAAATTTGAAACTATCCAAATTTACTTTGCGTTTGCTAAATGCGATCGACTGCGACCAGCAGGCTGTAACTATCTGTCAACAAGAAAAATAATTGGTAAGAGAGGTCATCAGTTTTAATTTGGTGGCAAACGTGAAGGCTAACATGAAGAAATACGGTTGACACGGAAACCGCCATATAATTCTAAATAAAAAATTTGTTTATTGGCTCATACGAAAGATTAAGATTTAAGACTTCGCAACAAAGCCGACCATACTCAGCTGGTTAAGATGGATCGCGCCGAAGTAATCTGTGATCGTATCTCATATCTACGTGTCTGTGTTGTGAAAAAAAAAATATCGATGAAATCTGAGTTTAGAGCCAAAAGAAGCTGATAAGTTAGCAAATGTACCAAAAATAGCACAGGAAATCCTCTCCTGTATCACCGCCCCAGGAATCTCGGCGTTTAAGGCCTCTGATTGGTTATCTGAAATGACGCAATTGATAATTATACACTCGGGTCACGGTGTTGCAACTATTTAGGAACTTTCTAAACTTCTGATTGTCAAAGCGAGCAAAACATCGTGTGGTCAGGTCTGAATCATTTTAAGATGCCATCGCGTTATTTTAAACGAGATTCGCATATATTCAAGGATGAATTTGAAATTCAAGAGCTCATCGGAGAGGGATCATTCGCTAAGGTCTATAAGTGCCAAGAGAAGAAGAGTGGTAAAACGTTCGCAGTGAAGGAAATACGGCTTGGTGAAGACTTCTCTTTCAGCGATGCAGTAAGAGAGGAGATGGAGATTTGGAAGAATTTGCAACACGAAAATATCGTTTCGTTGCACCAAACTTTCCGGGAAAACTCTTCTTTGCATTTCGTTTGTGAACATGTCGATGGTGGAAGTTTGTTTGATGAAATTTTGGGACAAAGCGTTTGCAGTGAACAACAAGCACGGTCTATCATAAAACAAGTAAGATTTCTTCAATCATTCTTGAATTTTTCTCTTTTTTATTCATAGACCTTATTTATAAAATTCTAGTTGAACATTTGCTTCGGGATCCAGTTAGTACATTGACGGAACTTTCATTTCACGGAAAAAAAGGAATTATAATGGTGTTTTGTCTGGTTTTTGAGAGAGGGATTATGTCCTGAGCAGGTTTTATTTGTAGGTGGCTAGTTCCTTCCACAGGTTTATACGATGAATGTAAGTCCCGTCTCTGCTGATCGATAAGTGATGCTCCATTGTGATTGAATATACGTCACTAGTATATCTTGTGACTATCGTGACCTCTGTGGTTCGAATTTCTGTTTTCAAGGACTTATAAGTATACGTTTGATGAGGAAGCAAACTCTCAATATTACAGAACCTCCCATACTACACTGAGCTACGTCCGTTTTGAATCGCTTTACGATAGTTCGTGAGCGAACAAGTTCGCCAGCTTAAGCAGTTTCTCTGAACCGGGATACGTGAGCTAAAAGTGAGCTACTTTGGAGTATTTTGAGTTAAGATTTTAGGGTCGTTAAAATTGTCGCACGGAAGCCAAAATGTAAAAATGTGAACACCACAGAAGGACGCCTCATGTTTTCAGTTTTGACAAGTTCTATCAGTAACTCAGAACAGCTTAAAGTTGTTATAAAAAAGTACTCATCGATATGTAATGAAAAATAAACGCAGTTTTATTTCGATTTCCCAGATCGATGTCAAGACATTTCAAAAAAGGTTCTTTGACAAGACAACGTTCTCAACACTGTCGCCAAATAAGTTTCGCTTCTCAATAAAAGGCGGGGTTTAAAAAATTCTTCTTCGAGCGTATGGCGGAACAGCCCCGGCCTTGAAAACGGCAAGGTTTCAATACAAAATATCGGATAGCTGCAAATGTATTGTTATTAGTTTGTATATCAAAGAGCTTAATACAAGGGCAGCTGGTGTGATTTTGGTCCCCAACCAAGTCAAAAGGGGTCTACGGTCTAAACTGATTTCTCTTTTTTGTTCACAGCTTTTAAAAGCCTTAGAGTACCTTCATGCCAAGCGAATTATCCATCGAGACGTCAAGCCTGACAACCTTCTCCTCAGTCGAACCCCAACTTCCGAACAATTGATGGTAAAACTCGCTGACTTTGGCTTGGCTCGAAGACTGCCACGCGACTCTGACGTCATCAGTTGTGAAGCAAGTGGCGCGCCCCTGTTCCTCGCGCCAGAGACAATTTTAGAAGAAATGGTCGGTCAGCCAGTGGACATGTGGGCGTGTGGCGTCATATCATTCATTCTATTGGTAGGCTACCCGCCATTTTGGAGTAGCAGCGACGAAAAATTACTACTGTCTATTCTACAAGGTCATTTTACTATGCCTTCGCCATATTGGGACAATGTTTCAGAGGAAGCCAAGGACTTTGTGCGGCGATTAATTGTTGTCAAACCCAGCGAGAGAATGACAGCTTCTGAGGCGCTAAATCATTCATGGTTTCAAATGGACCCGAAAACACCGGTCTTCGGTCAGCGGAGGAACTTTGCAGCGGTGATAAGCGGTGTGCGAGCAATGCTTAAATTTCGAAATATGAACCTCAAACACGCTTGCCACGAAGGAAATTCGGAAAAAGGGACCTAAGTAAAAATATTTCATCAAAATTTATGTTCTTTTTAACAGCTGAAGAAAAAACACATTTGGTGTTAAAAACTTGGGAAACAAACAAAATAAAAAAAAAACAATCAACGCAATCGGGACATTGTTTATTGGCGCGAAGTGAATTCATTTATTTATCTGGTTATAAGAAGCAGTATCATCATTGCGTGAAATAAAGTTTTACTTTTTCAAAGCAAGTTTTGTTTATAGTAATTATTCATGACCCTCTTTTACTTTTTTCTTATGTAACTTGTTTATCCTTGCATTTCAATAGTTCTCCAATAGTTTAGGAATATTTTACTTTATTATTTTTGTAGGAGCTTTCTCATGTCCCCCTATTTCTTCCGACAGTGTAAAGAAAAGTATTCTAAAGTACGAGCGTGCCTTGCGTTGAATACATAAAAGAATAATTTTTCATTGCTTTTCTCATTTCAGTAAAAATTGAACCACGTGTAGTACTAAGAGACCGGTATTGATGGAAACTAATGCAATCTACGTCATACTCAACTCATGATCAGAGTAGGGGCAGAAAGTTTCGAAGCGAGTGATGGGGTAGTTCTCCTCTCCCAAAAGTATTCCAAACAATGATTTACCTACATCTGATGCGATTAGGGATAAATATGGATAATAATTAACGCTGTAACGAGCTGTTATGTATCTCTCCCATTTATTCCGAAAATGTTTGCGACCTCAGAAGATCAAACGTCTGATTGCGCAAACTTGAATTTAAACATCTTGTCTGAGTGTGCGAATGCCTTACAAGCTAAGTGAAATCGAGACGTTTAATGGGAGGATTATAAAAAACGGAAAGGTAATACGTTGAAGTGGGGTTCATAAGCCAGGATGTCTAATTGGGGCTTTCGTCGTCGCTTTTGAAGGAAAGTCAAGGGGTCAATAAAAGTAAGGAACGTGACTTCCTAAGATGTACTTCGCGTAATTCCTCTTATATCATTATTACGTGCGTCAGCTCATCAGAGCATAATCCAGCCCATGACAATGCTGGCAATCCGTCTTTCCACTCTTAATTAAGAAGTGAAGAGACAAACAAGCAAACGAACAGGAAATGAAACTGACAAAAACATTGAAAATCTAAATTGTAAACGTATAGATAATCAATTTATTTATCTTTTCTTCCGCAACCATAATAGTAGCTTTCAAAAAGGCATTTTAACATTTAAGAGCTATTTGTCTTCAATGACGAATGCTAACTGTCCAAGTTTTTCTTAAATCCACTAACGAAGGTAATAACAATAATAATAATAATAATAATAGTAATAATAATAATAATAATAATGATGATGATGCGCGAGCTGGTGGGAGGCAGAAGCACAGACGTACTGCGAAAGATGCAGAGGGCAGTGCTCTCGGGCACGCTGAATATTGCCCGGACTTTCAAGGTTGCAGTTTGAGTTCCTGTTAGAAGGAGGACCGTAGACACAACGGAAAAGCTTTTTAGGATTAGTTAGTGTACATTTATTTTTTACCCCATGGCTCACAGGTTACGGTTTTCGCCCTGTGCTGCCTGATTAGATTGTAGCATTCACTTGATTTCTCTGCGACAGTAATAATAAACAGTTTAACGAGGAAAAACACTTAGCTAGAAGCTAGTTTACAGGTTTTCCACGAAACAACTTAAACAAATAATTCAAATTGAAAATAACGTTGTTAAGAATCCCAGCTGGCCGAAGGCAAACCAGTTGGTTATATTACAAGCATGACCAAGGATTTGAAACTCGGAGCTACCGTGAAACAAATTCAAGTAGTGGCCAGGGCGGGACTTGAACCCGGGAGCAACGGATTACAAGTCCGACCACAGGCAGCCCAAGCTCACTTCTTGAAAAGCGGACGTGACTCTTACCGTGTTGCGCAACGTTTAATATTTATAAAGGTTTGTATGGGATGTTATCGGTTTGCCTTAAAAGAGAGAAAAAAATGTCTTGTTTTGAAATAAAATGGACTTACCTTATTGCCTTGTTGTTTTCTTTGTTTATTCCTAGCGTCTCAGGCCATTTTGAAGCGGTTTCTGCGAGTTAGCACTATGTTGGTGTTCAACTGCTAAAAGAAATACAACTTTGAGAGTAAAACTCATGATTTCCTCCTCCATAGACTCCAAAAATATGACGATTATATTGATTTGTCTATACTTTAATAGCACAACTATAAGACCCCAGCTTGCTCTGTTTTCTTGCCGTATCTTAAATGTATTAATGTAGTTGTAATTTGTCTAGAATTTTGAATCTCTTGCTCTGTAAATCTTTTTATTTTATATTTTATAATATACGTATTAAACACTGCCCGCCTCGACTAGCCTTTGCCAACTGCGGGCAGTGCATATTTATTGTAATATTGTAATATACCATTGTCATATATCATTAAACTTAAAGCTTGTTAGCGCTATCTTTCTTTTAGCAGTTGAACACCAACATAGCGCTAACTCGCCGAAAACGCTTCAAATTGGCCTGCGACGCTAGGAATCAATAAAGAAAACAACAAGCCAATAAGGTAAGTCCATTTTATTTCAAAACAAGACATTTTTTTCTCTCTTTTAATGCAAACCGATAACATCCCATACAAACCTTTATAAATATAAAACCGGCGTTGCGCAACACTGTAAGAGTCACGTCCGCTTTTCTAGTAGTGAGCTTGGGCTGCCTGTGGTCCGAGACGCTGACCAATCGACCATGCTGCCTTCAGCCGACCATGCTGCCTTCAATGCTGCATTAGCATTTCATCAGTTCTCTACTAGTCTGGAAAAGTCGGCTATAGTACTTCTACTATTTTTATTCTGCTTGGGTTTATTTTTTTTAATCGAGAATAAAATTGCAATTACATAGATATTTCCGTCAAGTGGTTAAAGTTGTTACGAATTACCTTGGAATCACTGAGATGTTTAAAGGTCGAAATTATCGTGCAGCTAAATTGGTAACAATTTTTCAGATTTTATCACGCTTTCGAAAGTCATTTGACGTGATTTTAAGTATCTTTGGTCACTAAAGACTTATCGTAAGATACGTAGTTTAATCTGGTTACAATTCCCCTTTCCTGAATCGCGGTGACTTGAGCAGCACGGCTGCCAGTGTTATAATGATGGTGATGAGATAGATCCAAGCAAAGAGGCGATTAATAATCATGGCTGCCATCCTCCATTCCTCCCTCATGGCGTCTTCTTCTTCTTTCTTGAAGATGTTGTCTGTCAGAATCGTCATGTTCGTTTGCTCCTTGCCCCGGTTTTCACGCAGCCTTACTGAAATAGAAAGAAATAAATAGATGAATAAACTAAGATAAATAAAATAGAATAAAAAGGTAGGAACTCAAACGTTCTCGCAAAATGTGACTAATCTGATTGCCGGAATTCAGTTCAGGGGTATTCAACATCAGGACTAGACAAGTATCCTTGTTTGGTAATGTTTAAAAATTTCATTTAGAAACGTGCTCAGTCAGAGAAGAACATGAATGTAATTTGAAATTTGGAGATACTACATAGATTTGTGTCTCCAGTCATACAATGCAACGTCTGTAGGCGTGGATTTTTTCGGCCTGACGCTTTTCCAGAATTAGAAGCTGCACAGACAGAGAGAACAGAAGGACACTTACACTGATGTCTTTTGCATTTAGATTTTCCGTCAGGTGTCATATCAGTGTCTGTGTATCAGGAAATTATTGCTTCTTTATTTGGCGTTCTTTATGTATTATCGTAATCTTAAATGTTTCGTGTTGAACCGTTGGTTGTGGGGTAGAATTAACCATGCCCACTATTGGCGAGAAACAATGAACATTACAGTCTAACCTTGGCGCCACTCCTGGACGATCTGCGCTTGTCGGACGCGTCCAGCAGATGTGCTTAAACGCACCAGGCGTGCGCAGTAGTTAAGGACACAGACCTATCATGAATGAAAGAGAACAAGGCCTTTTAAATACGCTTTATCATCTCGTTTTATGCTTGAATAGTTAATTTTTTAAATTAAATTGGAGATAATAGAAAACCGGTCTGGCCAATGTGGACCATTCAACATTTGTGACATATTTGGCAAAAAAAAGTATTCCTCATGTTGGTGAATACGAAACTACAATTGTAAATTGATGTTCAATTACCCTGATCCAGTCGGGAATTGGGGCCGAGGAATTGTCGGGATGGTAAAAACGAAGCATGAGGCAAGCCATTCCCATCGCTGCTGACACTTCAATGATAGTGCAGGCATAATAGACAGCAATTAGTGGGGTGACTTTGGAGGTGGAAGGAAGCTTTGCCTACAAGAGAAAAAATACAATCTCTTGACCTTTGCAAACGCACTGCCTCTCAACCATAAAACAACCATAGCTTGCAGCCAGTTCATCTTTTCGCACAAGTGGCTTCAAGGCGTGAAATCTCCCCTTGCCTATTTCCCTCAAATACGCATACTGATCACGAGTGCATCATGCCGAATTGCGTGAGGTTTGATATAAGTGCCCAACTCTCTCACTTTGTTGGTGCCTTGTGACTTTTTCGGTTTGAATACCAACGCTACAGAATTTGAGCTAAAGGATATCGCGTCACAGGAATAAATGACACGTAAGGACGGACACTTCAATTGGTGATTTACGCTATTTAGACCTGCGTATGTCACCGATCTGGATCGGTGTGGGTTAAAATTTAAGATTCAATTAAAAATTCAACTCGATGAGCCCGAATTTAAACTTGCTCACCATCAACATCAACAGCAGAATGGTAAAAGACAGCAAGACTGTGACTCCAAAAGACATTCTCTCCCCAGACTCCGGCGGTAGCAAGAACACAAGAAGAGTTAGGACTGCAATCAGTACGCATGGCAAAATGAAATTCATCATATAAAATAGTGTGCGTCTGCGTATCTGCACATGATACGTCACATCCGGGAATTCCCCATCACAGCAATCGTACGTTAAAAGTCTGCGTTCTGATTTTACGCCGAGAAGAATCCATTCACCATTTTCGACGTACCTGCATTTAAGAGTAATTCATTTATATCGCAATAATTCCCCTAAACTGGAATTTAACAGCCTGGGGCCCGTTTCTCGAAAGTCCTGGTAACTTAACGGGCCCGAAGTCATGTTTTAAAATCAAAATTTAAATTATAAGAAAGCAGGTTGTGGCACCCAAACCAGTCCTCTTTATTCCTTTAACTGATAGTTTTATTGCATCATTTTCAATACTTTTGAAATCCCCATCTTGAATGAAAACAAAACAGCTTTATGGGCCCGTTAAGTTACCGGGACTTTCGACGAACGGAACCCTGGACCTATGTCATTTCTAGAGCACATTAAGAGCCTGTGTGGAGTAAAACTTTTTGCATACGCGACTCCACATGACTGCCGAAAGATATTATCGTTAGTATTTATTTAAGCATCGAAAGTATCTTTGAAAAACTTACGAACTTAGATCCGCACCATCTCTCCGGGGGTAAACATCCAAGAATTCACTGCTGTACGACCACGAACCAAATCTGAGCTCACAAGTTTGGTCATCCAATGGGAAGAAGGTGATGTCAATTTCGCAAGAACTTGTGATAATTACTGGGTTCAACCTCGATACATTACCATCATGCTTCACGACCAGGCGAGCTGCGGTGCTACGCCCATCTGACATCACTTCAGCACTAAAAAAGAGAGGGGGTTTTTTTGTATACAAATTTCATTTACAACACGTATTACTTACAATACATAAACTCTATTACAATAAATTACCTACAATGCATCACTTACGATACATTGCTTACAATTAAACTATATTTATCATACTGTTTACAATCATGCTAACGTTAATCGAATGCTATATTACTGACGTTACAATAACATCAAGCTCATTTTTTCTGAATACCTTACTTGTATTAAAATTCGCGCAGTACTAGAATTCGCGCACAATGTAAGTGCGCGAAATTTCATACAGTGCCAAATATAATCCGCGCGAAAAGGTTATAATTTAAATATAAACTTTATTGATAACTACAAAATACTATTACATGGCAATATTACAACAGTTAACAGTACCACTGGATACTTAAGAGTTTTTCGGTGAGAATTAGAGGTTGGTGTTTCAAAAGGCAAGTTACCCGTTCTATTTATGCGTACGCAGATTACCATCAAAAATTAGAAATAAAAAATGACTTCATCATCATCTTCTTCAACCTGAGAAATTTCTGTCGGGATTCTTTCTGGTTCCATGTAATATTCCACCAAAAAATACACCAGTATTTTCTTCACTAATTACTTTTATTGTTAATGTTATCATATGCAATACCATCTGCGTGAACGGAATACAAATAAATTGTTGTTGATTTCACCTAACTGAACAAACCATGCGACATTCTTCTGTAGTCAACCAAACAAAAAAAATTGCTTGAAAAAATGTGCCAGCAGCGGGCGGTGAAAAACTTGCTTTAGGTTTACGCGAATTCTGTGCTATTCTTTAATTGTGTAATGAAAAAAGGTTAACTGCATCTGTAAACTCTAGTACAGAAACCGAACACGAAAAATGTCCTGCGTGAATAAGTCCTCTATATGGTGCGCGAAATGAAATCGCGCGAAATTAGAACTGAACGAAAATGAGTACCACGCGAGTTTTAATACAAGTAGGGTATGTTTCAACGTTGCTAGGCACACTTGCAATACCTCCTCTAAAGTAAGAGAGAAGGTATTGGCTCTATTCATTCTCACACGCTGCCATTACATAATGTTTTAAAATGAAACGATTTCTAGACTCTTTCAAAAACCCTGATAGCTTTTCGTGTGAACGGCACGAGCACCCATAAGTAAAGAGATGAAAGACTAATCGTTTTCGTCGACGGTTATCCCGGCGGCTCCATTCAGCAAGCTCAAGACGAAACCTTTATACTACATCTGGTGAGAGTTTGATATCAATCATTAAAGATTCGTTGCAATACCTCCAGTAACAATGATATGAGGGGAGCAGCAGGGATAGGTCTTGATCAAATCACGTTCAAGTGTAAACACGATCGCTTTCCAGGAGGCTAGATCAGGAGGCCAGATCAGGAGGCCTGTATACCATTTTCCCGACCTTGATAGCATCCGCGTAACTTAGCTGAAATGATCGGAATCGTGTCGCCGATTTAAAAACTGGCCCAGACATCGGGTTAAGTCTCACCTGTTTAATAACACAACATCTGGTAACCAAGCTTTCTCAGGGTTGATGATGATCTGTGAAATGTTTCCATACTCAGCTTTGTTCCAGGAGAATCTCGGATCATTCCAGAACTGAAAGATACAACAAAATTCAAATCAGTTCCAATTTGGTAACCGGAGTGTAAGCTTAAAGATATAGGGTCATGGTTAGGGATTAATGAAGTTCACTTCTCCATTAGTATTATTTCCAAGTTGTCAGTTTCACACTCAGCTGCAGCTCATGTGCCACTCTTTCAGTTCTTGCCGCATTTTGACGTCACGTTTGATCTGTTGCTGAACAGACGTACCGCAACATGGAATCTATTTGTGAATAAAGATCATTATGATATTTACTAAGGTAGGGCCATCATTTTGCTAGTTTATGAACGAATGAGTGGATTATGCATGAAAGCGATCCTCGCAGTTATAAACCCTACTCCTGTAGTAGTGGAAGTAAGGCCTGAAAAAAAATTCAGGCCCGTACGGGATTTTAACCCATGACCTCTGCGATACCGGTGCACTTCTCCACCAACTGAGCTAACAAGCCAGCTGGGAGCTAGTCATTAGTTATGAATAAAGACTGATGGTTTCTAAAGAAACTGTTTGGGGCTGCGTCGGTGGGGGTAACGAAATAATTTGGATATATCAACAAAGTTGAAATGGTAAATTGGCCACCGTAACGATTACAAAAGCTGACGTTTCGAGCGTTAGCCCTTCGTCGGAGCGAAAAGAGGAATTGTGGGTTGTGTGTGCTTTTAAAGGCAGAAAATGGAGATACGTTATTGGTGGGAACATGGCAGCGAGAAAAACACGAATAATGTTTTTCTCGCTGCCATGTCTAGATACCGGTCTAGATGGAAAAATCTAGACCGCTTTCAATATTGATTTCAGCCAATCAAATTCGTGAATTCGGTAGTTCCCAGTCCTTGTGAGACAGCCATATAATAAGTTGGTTTGTATTAAACCCGTCGACGTGATAAATATGAAAATCATATATGTGTACTGCGGTTTCACGAAATGTATGAAAGCGATCCGCGCGGTGATGAACCCTACTTGTGTAGTAGTGGAAATAAATAGAAATAAGTAGGAGAATAAGTGGTATAGCTTTGCTTTTTATCTCTTACCTGCCTTACCCATACGTTTGTGGTGATTACTTCTTGTTTTTCATCCTGTAGTAAATATATCGGCGTTAGTTGAACACATTTTAAAATAATCACAACAGTGGGAGCAAACGACCGCTAGAAATAAGACAACTATTATACCACTGGCACAGCCAGTCTCCTGTTACCAAGCTCTAACCTCCACGATTTCCTTTTGCACACCACCAGGTGGGAAGAAGGGGTGGGGTGGGGGGGTGTTGACTAGGATGGTGTTAAGAATACCCTCGCAATTCTAACTCTCAGCCCCTTGGGGTTATTTTTCACCCACTGTTTCCAATTTTCTTGTGGGTTTCTAATTCTTTTTGGTCAGATGAAAACTGGAAAATCCAAAGAAAACTCTTTTGATATACAGCGAAGAAAGGACTGGGCTCCTGACAAAGACTGAAAACCCGCCATGCAAGGAATACAACCGAATCCACTACGGTGAGAGGTGAGCATATTTACTTATTTAGCATCCCCTATTCCATGAACCAGTTGTTGTGAATTCTTAACACCCTAACGATCTTTGGATATTTCCCATACTGTTCTCTAACGAGAATGATTCGACAGTAACATGTAACATGCTTCTTAAGTTGGTGATTCATTTTCTTTCTGCTCATAAACGTAATGTTTGATTTAGGGGTGAACTGTAAGGAAAAATTAAATGCAAGTCGTACTTCATAGGCATAATACACGTAACAAAGGCAATTTTAGATTACCATGTGTCAAAAGAAATTGGGGGAAGCAAAGAACACAATATCATGCCGTTTCCGATTTTAACTCCCTCAGTCAGACGATCAAAGACTCAAAGAATGTCAATAGTTTTAAACGTAATGTTTTAACGTATATAAGAACGATCCTTCGCAGTAAAGCACTATTTGAGCAATAGTGGAAATCAGACCTGAAAAAAATTTCAGGCCTGTACGGGATTCGAACCACTGACCTCTGCGATACTAGTGCAGCGCTCTACCAATTGAGCTAACAAGCCAACTGGGAGCAGGCCATCAAATTAATTCGATATAAACCCGACGGGTTTATATCGAATTAATTTGATGGCCTGCTCCCAGTTGGCTTGTTAGCTCAATTGGTAGAGCGCTGCACTAGTATCGCAGAGGTCAGTGGTTCGAATCCCGTACAGGCCTGAAATTTTTTTCAGGTCTGATTTCCACTATTGCTCAAATAGTGCTTTACTGCGAAGGATCGTTCTTATATACGTCTCATAACCGCAGTTCACTCATATGTTTCATATGTTTGTTGTTGTTCGATTTATCATCTACGGGTTTATATCGAATTAATTTGATGGCCTGCTCCCAGTTGGCTTGTTAGCTCAATTGGTAGAGCGCTGCACTAGTATCGCAGAGGTCAGTGGTTCGAATCCCGTACAGGCCTGAAATTTTTTTCAGGTCTGATTTCCACTATTGCTCAAATAGTGCTTTACTGCGAAGGATCGTTCTTATATACGTCTCATAACCGCAGTTCACTCATATGTTTCATATGTTTGTTGTTGTAATGTTTTAAGTTTTTAATATAGCTACTTACGTTTAATTTTTATCTACACTTATTTTTAATTTTTTATGCATTTTTTGTATCCCTTTAATCCCTTTGCAATTTTGTTTTTTTGTTTCTACTATATATATCTAGTTTCGAGGTCCTTTTTGAAAACCATATTTGTTATGAAAAAGTTTCCTCAATAAAGATGATTCCTATTTTTTTTTTAAGTTACTCTTTGGGTTAACAGTCGAATGATAATCTCCTGTCCCATAGATCTTTCAGGTTTGGACATTCTTAACCTTTAATAAAGTGCAAATCAGTTCAAGGCAAGCAGTTTACAGCCCTTTCCCTTTGATCCATCCAGGCTGTTCATCTTTATTGGGTCTTGGCTTTGTTACACAGGTGTCAAAGAAATACCCACAATCAGTGAACATATCTCAATGACCCTATTGCTAATTAATTTTTGGAACCATTACTTAGGGTGGACCATTAGAAACCTGATGAGGCTTGGATATAGGGGGGGTGGGAGGAAGATAGTGATTTTAGTTGATGCCAAATTTTTGTTTTCTTACCATGTAAACCTTTTTCCTTCTGCTATGGGCAACCTTTTTTCTTGATAATGCATAAACATTTTCTTCTCAATAATTTACTTGGAAAAAACCTTTAATCAATATATTTTCCCCACCCCCTAGCACACACAACATTTTGTTGGCAGTCTATCCCTTGAAGGCAGTGACCTCAACTCATAACCATATTTTCAAATGACTAATAATTATCTAACAAGGTTAGAGGTTCCTTTTTTATTTCATTTTTCAAAACTTTGTAAAAGTTGTATCATGATAAAGGGATATAAGTTGTGTTAAAAAGCGCTGTCATTGAGCTCATGTTCTTCATAAAAGTTCATTCACGTTTGCATGATAAAGACAATAAGGGTGATAATGATCAAACAATATTGAAGTTTATGGGGAATGATGCACCCGCGAGAGAATGTGCCTACCATCATGGTGACCCAGGTTTGACTCCCTAATTAACCTGAAGAATGTCTAGATTGTAAGTTGGGTTTTTTTAGTGTTCCCTTCCAGCTTCTGATTTTATTTGGGCTTCTACATGTATCAAGACTCAAAGCTCCAATTCAACCTGGGGTCAGTGGAAAAATCGTCTAGGAATGTGCAACTGTGTACTCTCTTTTATTTTTTCCTTGTAGATTTACTAATAATGGTCAGAACAACGATGAAAACATTTTACAGTAATCAACAATTAAATACTATGGACAGTTGTGAGCCACAGTTTGGAAATAAGTCACACTCATCCGCTCTGCTAATGGTAAACAGGATATACTTATTTTCCAAAGCCGTACATTTTGGAGAAAATCATAGTAATTTAGGCAAGGTTTGTGAAAGAATATACTTAGGTAAGTCTTATTCATTAGACATCCATGCTGGTTTCTTATCATGTCATTGGTACCCTATATTCTGCTCTCTACATGTACATTAAAATATAACAACAAAAACATTTCTAAACGAGAGGTTAACCTTTTCACTCCCTTATGTTGGTTTGGAGAACTTGGTATTGGATCCACTAATTATATCTCTAGTCAATATTCTCCTTTATTGTCATCACTTGTCTGCTTAGTATTCTATTGATATTGTAAGGAAAAATTTTGTCTATCACTGATAGGAATTAAATGGTCAATGGTTTACAAGACCAACCAAGGATTTCAATTTCAATTAACACTTTTGCTTTACAACAGTGAATAAAATCTAAATTCTTTCTTTTTCATTTCCATTCTTAACTATATTTTTCTCTGGAAACTGCATACGTGAAGTTTGAAGGAAAGAAAGCCCTTCAACCATGGTGCAAACATGGACCCACCTATCCTCTTGGACAACATAACACTCTACACTGTTAAGGTAATATCTTTGGTGGTTAATATCTTCTCCTCCAAACAGATACACAGTATTTGTCACACTGACTATGCCACATGCAGCACGTGGTACTATAGGGCTTGAAACCAAACTCCATTGATTCAAACATTTGTCAAATATTTCGCAAGTTGTTTCAATTCTTGTAAAACCCATGCCACTATAACCACCTATAACAATGACTTTACCACTGGAGATTGTTGCTGCTGCAAAATATTTTCTTGCATTGTTCGTATCCAAAACCGGACTCCACTGATCTCTTGACGGATTGTAGCACTCCACACTCCTTAAACACACATTATCATCAGTACCATCCATCTCATAGATGACCTCTCCAATGACAACTGCACAGTGCGCTGCTCGAGAAAATGTCATTGGTGACAGAAATTCCCATTCATCAATGTTATATTTGTACTTCTTAACTTGACGCTTATCACCAGAATTTCCACCAATCGGGTATAGTTCTTCTTTAGGGCCACCAGTGTACTATGTGGAAGCGATGGTAAGTTCTTTTTGGAAGTAAACCACTCATTTCGAACAGGCCTGAAGTAACATAATGGGGCCTCTGATTGACCTCCGACCACATACAACTGACCACCACAAACAGCAGCAGCATGTCGTGTTCGAGGACATGGCATCGTGGGCAACCGTAACTGTGAAATGTTCAGCAGGCAACCGTGGATGATACTCCTACTCTTGTACGTTGGATCAGCAATGATCTGATCGGCCTAAAATAACGAATATGAAATATAAATATAGAGGCAAGACCGATACAACGTAGATAGGTAAATTTTAAGACGGAGCACTGTATTTCGGCTGGCCAAACCAGCCTTCTTCAGGTGCAGAGGGAATTAACAGAGAATTCTCAGTTAATTTCCACTGCACCTGAAGAAGGCTGGTTTGGCCGGCCGAAATATAGTGCTCCGTCTTAAAATTTACTTATCTACGTTGTATCGGTCTTGCCTCTATATTTATATTGCAACCGTAACAACTTCTTTGAAGCAAGATCAAAGCCAAGGGTGGTGGATGGGAAGGAAGTTGATCTTAACGTTTGACCACCAGTTACAACTACCACTGTCTCCTTACGTTCAAGGCATGACCGAGGCCTTTGCAACAAAACTCGGTCTTGAAAAAGAAAAGCCCTGAGCCATTGAATCAAAATTCTCATGCATGCTGGGCTCTTCATAACCAACTCTTCTTGATCAATGATCCGTTCCAGGCTGCACTTTGACATCAAAAAAGCTCTCACGCATTTCAGGAGCTCTGGAAGCAAACACTCTCGCGATGAGACTTCGTGCTTAACCCAAACAATCACTTCTTCGTAAACTTCTTCCTCTCATGTAGAGACCACAATTTCGTCGCGTGAGATTAAAGTGCCCATAATGTGAAAAAACGTTTTTCGCTCATCTAATTCTACACTTCACTAAATGAACTTCGGGGAAAGTTTTTTTCGATTTGGATAAAACACGATTTTTTTACGAATTTTTACAAAGTTCAAAATTCTATTTTCTTGCGGTCGACCCCTGCCGCTGATCACAAGAATAACGTGCTCAAAATGACCACGTGATTGATGTCTGTGACGTAGGTTCAGGAACCTCACTTGACCTTAAAGTGCATATAAATACACTGGTCGAGTGCGAGTCGTTTACGATATTGTGACCTTACGATATTGTGACCACTCTGAAGCAAATTCCCACTTTTTTTCAAGTCAGATAAGTCACAACCCAAAATCACGTGTTCCTGAACCTACGTCACGACTCACTTTAAACCGCGGAAGACTGGTGTGAATGATGGACCAAAATGGCGACAAATTTGAATGTCTTTTAAAAAATTATAAAAAAATTGCGTTTTATCTAAATCGAAAATTTTTTTCGCAGAAGTTCATTTGGTGAAATGTCGAATTAGATGAGCGAAAAACATTTTTTGACATTATGGGCACTTTAATTCTTGTACTCTCTCGAGGTCCAGTGATTTAAAATCGTCTGTTTTCACCAAAGAAAGGAAATGTTCCATCTTATAGGAGACTAAAGCCTGCTTCAATGAATCACAGTTAAACTGCTGAGCGAAAGATTCCAGCGCAAGGCAGTTCGTGACGCCGACTGTTCCTTCAAGGAATTTCGAAGCTTTCAATTTTAAACGTGGCAGCATCAAGAAGTCGGCCGCTATGACCAACTCTCGAGCGCTCGATGAGTCAGTTTTCGCTTGCCCATGTTGATAACCGCTGTTATTAGGCAGTGGAGAGCACTCAGAAATGAGAATAAACAGCTCATATGTTTTAATGGCGGATACCCAACTGATTACATGAACATGCGCATGCGTTGCGCCTCACTACCTGCTGACCAGTATCTCACGGACATGATACTGATTTCATCAACATCCTTCTTTCTCAAAAGAAACTTCAAAGGAAAAAGAAAATAAAACAACGATAACAGGTTTAAAATGACGAGTTCCTCATAGTGAATGAGTTCTAGCAAATGTCACAACTCCGACAAATAAAAAAAGAATATATACGTGAGCAACGAACTAATATTTGATCTCATAGTCTTTGAACCAGTATGGTTCTTTCTTGATCCGCTGCGGTCTTGTCTGCATGAGTTTACTTGAGCAGTGTCTGCCTTAGTGGTATCTTGGGACTCGGTCCTCTTGTCGATATTTGTTGGTAGTCTGTGCATATTGTTCTTCACAGCAGTTGATGGGGTGTTTTCTGATAGAGCGTTTAATGTCGTGGGATGTAAATGCACTCAGTTTCTCCTGTACACACCTCCATTTCCATCTATTATGTAGGATCGGTCGCTGTGCTCAGAGCGTACTGTACCTTTTCTCCAGTCGCACTTCTTTCCTTCTGTGTGTTAGTAGTACACTGGTTGGCCAGAAGTGAGTCGCGACAGGTCTCGAGAATCTTTGTCGTAGCTACGCTTGACGGCAAAGCGGCGCTTGGCTCTCCTCAGCATTACTTCTTTCTTACTTCTGATTCTCTTAGTTCTTGAGGATGGTAGCATTGATCGTGTGTTTCTACCAAACATCATTTCAGTAGGGCTGGCTTCAGTATCTTGGCGAGGTGTGTTCCTCAATTCAAGTAGGGCTTCATATTGGTCGGTCCCATTCAAGAGCGTTTTACGCATCATCGTTTTGGTAATCTTTACCGCGGCTTCCGCTTTTCCATTAGATTTGTGGTGATGTGGCGATGATGTTACATGGCCAATGCCCAAGTTTCTTGTGAAATTCTTGAATTCTCTTGAGAGGAATTGTGAGCCCGAGTCAGTCACCATCTGTATTGGTATTCCATATCTTGCAAAATGTCCCTTTAGCTTGGTAATGACTTGTTTAGTCGTGGTGGTTGGCAGGTTGTCAACTTCTATAAAGTTCGAGTAATAGTCGACAGTGACTAGATAATTTCTTTCCTTGATCTCGAACAAATCGACACCAATTTTGCTCCATGCTGTTTCTCCTTCTTCATGTTGTTTGAGTGTCTCTTTCTGGTTCCGTGGTTTATGTATCTGACAGGCTTCACAGTTCTCGGCTAATTGACGTATCTCCGTTGACACTGCAGGCCAAAATACGGTATCACGGGCTCGTCTCGTCATGCTATCATAACGAGGGTGTGCAGCATGTAGCGTTTTCTTCGTGATGTCTCTCAGAGACTTTGGGATTACTATTCTTTCGCCTTTCAGAATAATTCCATCTTAATGGCTAAGAGTGTCTCTTACGTCAAAGTATGGCCTTAGTTCGCTGGGCCACAGGCAGCCCAAGCTCACTACTAGAAAAGCGGACGTGACTCTTACCGTGTTGCGTAACGTTTTATATTTATAAAGGTTTGTATGGGATGTTATCGGTTTGCCTTAAAAGAGAGAAAAAAATGTCTTGTTTTGAAATAAAATGGGCTTACCTTATTGCCTTGTTGTTTTCTTTGTTGATTCCGAGCGTCTCAGGCCATTTTGAAGCGTTTTCGGCGAGTTAGCGCTATGTTGGTGTTCAACTGCTAAAAGAAAGACGAGGCCGGAAACCTATTTTAGAAGCGTCCGTCGCCCGAAGCGAATAATTCCGCCAAAAAATTACCACCAGTCTCGATTCCTCCAGAAAATCAAAGCAGAGATGTTGCAATTCCATTTTCCATTCACTCGATTCACAATTCCTCCCACAGATCTTTCACTAGCGATACTTTTATCTCCAGATCGATAGGCTTTCCAATTTCGAATTTGGCTGCTTGAAACGTTCGCGGCCCGTTCGCCGATCGCACAGTATGTTGGGTGACAAAAATAAGCCCGGCGAGGATAGCCAGCGGCCTGCAGTCCAAAAACAATAAATTAGTAAACACATTTCCATTCGATGTTGATTGGTCGATCAAAACAATGCGGTCTTGACAAAACCTCTCGAGGGGACCAGGGGAGCTAACGGGTTTGCTTTTGGACTGCAGGCCGCTGGCTACCCTCGCCGGGCTTATTTCTGTTACCCAACATACTGTGCGATCGGCGAACGGGCCGCGAACGTTTCAAGCAGCCAAATTCGAAATTGGAAAGCCGATCGATCTGGAGATAAAAGTATCGCTAGTGAAAGATCTGTGGGAGGAATTGTGAATCGAGTGAATGGAAAATGGAATTGCAACATCTCTGCTTTGATTTTCTGGAGGAATCGAGACTGGTGGTAATTTTTTGGCGGAATTATTCGCTTCGGGCGACGGACGCTTCTAAAATAGGTTTCCGGCCTTGTCTTTCTTTTAGCAGTTGAACACCAACATAGCGCTAACTCGCCGAAAACGCTTCAAAATGGCCTGAGACGCTCGGAATCAACAAAGAAAACAACAAGGCAATAAGGTAAGCCCATTTTATTTCAAAACAAGACATTTTTTTCTCTCTTTTAAGGCAAACCGATAACATCCCATACAAACCTTTATAAATATAAAACGTTACGCAACACGGTAAGAGTCACGTCCGCTTTTCTAGTAGTGAGCTTGGGCTGCCTGTGGCTGGGCACGTCCTTCTTGTGTTTAGGCCATCCATCCTTTATGATGCCAAGCAAGGTCTGTATATTTTCGTCTTCTGCAGTAGCCTCTTTCACTTCCTTGATTCTCTCATCTGATTCTACTTTTACAGCGTTGACTCTCATAACTCTGACATGGGTATCAGAAACATCTAGATAAGCTCTGCTGAGAAAGTCCGCAATAAAAGGTTTGTTTCCCTCTATGTAGTGGAAATCAACATCATATCAATGCAGTCGCAATATCAGCGCTTGTAATCGCTTTGGAGCTTGACTGAGGGGTTTCTTCAGGATTGAGGTTAATGGCTTGTGATCATTTTGAACAATAACTTTTCTACCATATGTGTGCTGGTCAAAGCGTTCTAAATTAAATACTACCGCCAATGACTCCTTCTCTATTTGCGCCCAATTTCTTTCAGCACTTGTTAGTGCTCGCGAAGCATACTCAATTGGCTTCCCATCTTGTAGGAGGGCAGCACCCAATCCGTCTTTGCTACTGTCTACTTGAAGGACAAGTTCCTTGTCAGAGCCAAGGTAGGCAAGCACAGGGGTGTCTGTAATGCTCTGTTTGACTCTTTGAAGTGGTTCTTCACATTCAATAGACCAATTCCACTCAGCATTCTTTCTAGTCAGCTCTCTTATGGGTTGTAGATCACTTGCTAAGTGAGGGAGGAACTTTGACAAGTACTGGATCATTCCACTGAATCTCTTCACACCTTGTACATCAGTGGGAGCTGGCATGTTGAGTATGGCACTTTGGACTTGTCTGCCTGTACTCCTTCATTGGTTATTAGTTGACCCATGAACTTGATCTGTGTTTGCTTTATGACAGACTTTTCATCGTTTAGCCTTATGTTTCTTTCCGTGCACCTTTTCTGTAACTCACGGAGGTTCTGCTCATGATCAGCATCAGCTTCTTCTCTTGTGTTGCCTCTACCCATCACCAATAGGTCATCTGCAACGCAGATTACACCGTTTAGGCCACAGAGCGCCTCATTTAGCTTCCTCTGAAAATTTTCACTGCTAACTTTTAGGCCAAAAGGAAGTCGGGCCCATCCAAAAGGGGTAATTATGGCTATAAGTAGACTGGATTCCTTGTCTAGTTGCACATGCCAGTAAAGCTTCGTTCAGAGGTTGTGGGTCAATACAAATCCTGAGAGACCCATCTGGTTTTTTGACAACAGCCATATGACTCACCCACACTGAGGGTTCCTCCACAGGTATTACAACTCCAATGTCGACTAGTCGGTCTAGTTCCTGTTTCACATCTTCTTGCAATGCAATGGGTAACTTTCGGCAGGGTAGTGCTCTTGGTGGAATATCTGGGTTAACGTGTAGCTTTGATTCCCCCAAATTTCCTAATTGGGTTGCCATTAGAGGTTACTTGGGCTATAAAGTTGTTATCATTAATGGTGAGCAGTCCCATTTCCTGCACAGTTTTCAGGCCCAAGAGACAACAGAAATCGTTTGGAACAACAATAAATTCAAATGAATAAAGGCTGATAGTTTCTAAAGAAACTGTTAGGGGTTGCGTCGGTGGGGGTAACGAAATAACATGGATATATCAATAAAGTTGAAATGGTAAATTGGCCACCGTAACGATTACAAAAGCTAACGATGCGAGCGTTAGCCCTTCGTCGGAGCGAACGGCTCCGACGAAGGGCTAACGCCAATTTACCATTTCAACTTTGTTGATAAATCCAAACAATAAATTCAACCTCACTCACTTGTGCATCCTTGGGATTCAAGAGTTCTAGGGTGGTTTTTCCAAGTGGGATTAACTTTGATTTATTCCACATAATCAATTTCTGTGAAGGGGGTTTCACTTGTGACTTCTTTACAAACTTCTGACATATTGTGTTCACATCATCACGCGAGTCTAACTGAAATCTGACTTCACAGCTATTAACGTGCATCAAAGCAGTTACTGCTTTATTCTGATCAGTCACCACATTAGCTAACCACTGTTCATCAGAGTCGGTTAAGTCACTCTCAGCATTAAGTGAATGAACTTTCTTGCATTTCACTCCAAAATGATTTCTGCCTTTGCAGTACTTGCATGTTTTGCCCCAGGCTGGACATTTTGTCTTTACTGCTTCATGTGACTTACCACAAAATTTACATTCTTTTAGGATACGAGGGGTATACTCCCGTTGAGGTTTCATAGGAAATTTCTGTAGTGATCTGCTTTGTACACCTACTTTATCAATTTTCTGAGCTTCACTACTTGCATTCATTTCCTTTGTGTTTCTTGAGGTGATTTCAAAAGCTCCGCCACAGATTTCTATAGCTTTCTTTAAGTCTAAGCTTGTTTCACGAAGTAATAATTCTTGCAACTTACCGGAGAAACTGAAGACAATTTTCGCCCTGATCATTCGATCCTTTTCTTGAAAGTTACACGAAGCTGCACAGGAATGCAGTTCGGTTAGAAACACATCAAAAGGCTCGTGGAATGAAATGTTTCAGAAGCGAAAACTTTGAAGAACTTCATTTTGTCGCGAGTTACAGTACTCTTCGAGCTTTTCAAGGACTTTCGCTGGATCGTGTTTATCATCTTCTTCATCAAACTGGAAATGATCGTACACTTCGAGGACTTGCGGGCCAGCAGAGTGTAAAATGATCGCTGTTTGTCGCTGTTTGTCGCTGTTTGGGCTTGTTGGTAGTTCCACTAGCTTCCATGTAGACTTTCAACTGACATTTCCATTTCCTAAAAGCATCTGCCAGATTACCATATCAGTCACATCGAGTTTTGGTGGTAAATGGAATTGAGCCATCTCTATGTGTAAATGTGGTTGCCTCGTGCTCACACTTATTCCAAAATAACTTTAGTACCTTTACTGAAATCTCACTGCTGCCACCAAGTTGATAAGCGCTGCTATTAGGCAGTGAAGAGCACTCAGAAATGAGAATAAACAGCTCATATGTTTTAATGGCGGATACCCAACTGATTACATGAACATGCGCATGCGTTGCGCCTCACTATCTGCTAACCAGTATCTCACGGACATGATACTAATTACATCAACATCCCAGTGTACATAAACTGAAGAACTTCGCTCATTATGGCACTTGTTACGTTTTTAGCTCTACGAAGCCGCTTTCGTTTTCACTGAACTCTGAAGTAAACATCACCCGGAAGTGAGGGCTGGCGGCGGTTAAAACACATCGATGAACTGGAAAGTCTTTCCCTTCGGCTTTGATCGTTGTATCGCACAGAATACTAGATTTCCTGAGCTCGTTGAGACTTTGAAGCAATTCGCTTTTGTACTCTACATCCGACAGACACTCCATGCCTTCTGGAGGCTGTGAAGTTTGTGAAATATTTCTCGCACTAACGTCACACAACCTGAGCTTCCACGATGCCAACCTCGCTCCAGGGTGCTCTCTCTTCCTCCTTCAGGGAGTAAGGAACGAAGTTGCCATGATACAATGGGACAAAGCCAAAATATAGAAATAGTGAAACATTCTTTGCAGGTTAGCTGCAATTGGATCAATTGCAGAAAAGCAGCGTGATAAAATTCAGGCTTTGACGAGATTCGAACCCATGCCTCTAAGATTTTGAAAAAAGAACTTATCAAACACCTTCCCATGAAAACGTTTGACTAAATTGGTATCAATTTAAAGAATGACCATTTAATAAAATGCACACGTACCTCGAAATATAAATTGATCAACGATTTATACTTTGGAACAGAATGAAAGGTTCGCCATTTTACGGTAGAAAATTTCAATACTTGGGCACCCTGTGGAGAAGCCTAAGTTTTAAATGCGGTCGCGGTCGTTGTCGTCACCTATCTTCCGAAAAAGAACTTCCGGCGTTTCTGCGCAGGCGCTGTTTACTTCTAATTAATCAATCAGCAAATGACCTCTAACTGCTCCAGTCTAAACAATTCACGAATGTGATGGGTTAGCGCCTAAACTCGTATTTTTGGGGGGGGGGTTCGACGATGCATAGAATAAACTGCAAACAGTTCGCATGTTAAGTGAGGATCGATTGAAAGAACTAAGATAAATCCTGATGTATTTTCGGTCCCGCTTCGTGAGATTGCTCCGAAAGCTTCCAAAAAGTCACGGAATCACTTACTTGCAAGAGCAAACTTATCACTGTGCAACTATGTTTAGTGTTAATAACAACCCCTTCCCCATTATAGTGGAAGGAAGCCCAGGTGAAGACCACTGTGGCCTCTTATTAAAAAAAAGGATGGATTAAAGTATTTCACTGACACTAAAGTTGGTGCAATAAACAGTGCGCACAACAGTACATGCTTCTTGAAATGATTGTGTTATTACTCAACACACGCCTGTATGGCCACTGACGATAGTTTGGCTGACGTTTGAGCTGGTTTTCACCAACAGGATGAGTTTGAATTTCGTTACAATGCTTAAATGTTGCCCTGTGGAGTTTTTCTTGATTCTTGTTTTTCTGACATTCTTTGGAGCATTTCATGTAACTAAGATATAAACCATTAACTTTAAAGATATAGGTCATTTTAAGGCATGTAGGCGGTTATTTTCAGAGACATTTGCAATGCTAAATTTATCAACACGGAACTCTCACTTTCCTTATAGAACGTGCGTGTTGAAGTCCTGGCTAAATGAAGACTGAGTTTAGTTGAAGCCGGGCCAATTCGTAAAAGAGAACTCCCTAAACAGCCCTTCTTTTTGAGAGCGGTAAGTTTAAAATAATTTATAACAATATCATGTTTGCTTTTGAATCAGTGCAGAAGTGATGCAATGGAATATAATTATATAGTACAGAAAAAAAAAGCAATGTGGCGCGTTTCTTAACCATATTATCATAGACAAGAACAGCCTTTCTATCGAGAAAGTTTCTTCCTGGATGTTCTCTTTGGTAGATAGTTGCCACTAACTTTAAAAAGCACATTACCCGGCTTTTCACTCTTAGTAAAATTTGGACAAAGGGCTCATTCATTTAACCTCTCTTAGTAACAATAGTCAATTGAAAAGGTCTTAGCGTAGGCGTAAATCGTAATGGCTTCTTCTGACTTTACTGCGTTCATCGCAAACGCGGGGAAAACGCACTCAAAAAACAAAACAAAACAAAACAAAAAGGAATCTAGTTAAAAAAAAAAAGAACCTTAAGAAGAACCGTTGCTTTGCAATGGGTGGCAATTGACCTGTTCAAAGGGCGCTTTAAGTCTCGCAATTTCTCGTCAAATGTCATAGTTCACGTATCCGCGTAGTTTGTGTTTTATTCATTGTTATTATTACAGACAATCCAATTTCAAGGGTTTGCCTAAAACGTTTGACGGCCTCTTGGCCCTAAGCTCATGAGCCTTTTGATGGAAATTTCAGTGGCCCAGTTATGGGCAACAAGGCAAGCTCATTCTGAATCGAAAGTTTCTGTTTCTTGGTTTCAGCTGACACTATATTGACTTTTACGTTAAGAAGTGCAGCCGGTGAATTACCTAACAACGACAATGAAAGTTGGAAGACTAGACCACTTCTCGATTCAGTTTTGAAAAGCCAAACTAAACATAATAGTCAAAATAACATCAACAGCTCATGTTCTTTCGAGGCAATGATAATAATCACAACTGAGTAAAAATCACGAGGACCAATGAGAATTCAAATACAAAGGTAATACGAGTAAACCATTACACTAAGCGCGGGATAACTGGAGTGAACATTTTTGGATTGTTCCAAGATTTCTATCTGATGGGTTGAGAGAGAGTGGGGTAATTCTATGGACCACTCAGGGAGTACAGTGCAGCAAAACTAATAAACGTAGTATCAGATTACTTTGATACTCGGTAGTAGAATGTCTCGAGTAAAACTTTCCACTTACCACTTTCATCAACTGCGGCAGTGCGATGTCCATAGAAATGTGCACCACATCTGTTTCCTTGATCACAGGGCGAGCTTTCTTGTTATAGTCTTTCATGATATTGTTTAATAGTTTCCCCTCTACGGTGCTTGCACAGCACACTAAAAACAAACATTTTGAACCCGTTGATTAACCGATAAATTGTAACCCCTCGACGTTTCTCAATCTTTATCATAGAACTAGAACTGATTCCCGGGCTCTTCCCTGATGTCGCTGTCCATCAGTTTAAAACAAACCCTCTACAACTTAGACATCTAAACTGACGACACATGTTTTTAATTCATAATTTGAGACGAGAGCAACTCGTGTTAGGTCTTTTGCTTCCAGGATCTAAATACAAATTCTTCTTAGTTTAATTTAATTTATTAGATTCGCTGACACCGCAACAGCTTGCGCCAATTAATGCGGGCCCAGTAAACCCACCCATCCCACCCCAGGGGAGGACATCCACTACAGTAATCTCGTGCGTGGGAAATTAACAAGTCCTGTCAGTAACCCTGCAGGAGACTGGGCCTACGGTTTATTCGTCCTTATCCGAGAAGATTAGAATATATATTCATTTCTTGATATTATAGAAAGGTAGCAAATTCTCCTCGGTTATTTTAAGACCCTGAGTGTTGGTCCGGCCGAGGCTTGAACCCTCGACCTCCAACACAACAGTCCGGCGCTCTACCAATTGAGCTAACCAGGAGGCGGTGCCATACATTTCTTAGAAAATTAGCTCTGAGAATTTCAAGTAAGATCTTATATTTCAGTTGCTGTTTCTCTTTCGTCTCATCACCTTTCTGTTTGAAGCAGCAATTTAAATCCGTCATAAAAATTTCCAATTTTTCAGGTAAAGATGACTCCATCAAAAGAATCTGATGGGCAGCCTGTATTTACAACGATAACGTCTGTTGAATCGGTTTCCCCTCACTAAGTTTGCTAAATAGAGCCCTACGAGACAAGGGGAGGGGGGGTGGGTTGGGGTTGGGATTGGGGAGGTTGGGGTGGTGATTCATCAATAAACAGCTACTGTAATTAGTGATTACCGGCCACCACACGAATGAAATGAGTTAATTAAGTTTTAAAAATTGGAGAAGCATTATTTTTGTTCAAGTTGTAAGGTATCAGTGATTAGTGACAGAATATCCTATTTCAAAGAGTTGAAAGCTTTCTGAGATGACCAGCTGTCAGAATTAAACCAATGTTCGCCATTCGCTCTGACGAAGAGCTAATGCTCGAAACGTCATGCAACTTAAGAAAACTGTCTACAGTGGCCCATTTACATTATCAACTTAGTCGATAAAATCAAATTATTTGTTATACCGCCCTTCCCCCCGCTTCCCAACGTTTGGTCAGAAACCGTACCCACTTTAGACATTTGTCTAAGATTAGTCCCAGTCCCGGTAACAAACCATTAGTGTCGCCTATAAACTCTACGCGCATCATACTATGGTAACTATATTACCATTTTGTTACCATAGCTCGATCCGACTCTCTTTGCCGTGATCGTTAAGAAAGCGGTTCACCTCCGCAATTTTTAGCACGAACGCTTTTTTCGTTTGTTTCCAATAAGCGGGAGCTTGAGACAGGATGTATGTGTAATCGTCATATAATTTATTTCTGGCCCCAACCTCTTTCTACCACGTTACGCATAAAACTCCAAAATTAGAATCTAAAATATCTGACTGAACGCCGGATGCGTGATCGGCCTGAAAAATTTTGAAATCCGGCTTTTCACGTTTTCCTTAAATAAACACGCAAACGCCTTTTTACATCTATATTTTGGCTTAAAAAAACCTGTTTTGTAGGATCATTCTATTTCCTTAAAGGAATTTTAAACATCACGTCGCAAAAAGTCAAACATCAAAGTATAGCTTTAACTGTTCATTGGAGCCTTATGGCATCGACGGAAATGTTTTGGACCTGCTCGTTATAGCAAAATTGAAATGTGTAAATCTCGTTTCTCCATGGATGTTTACGTAGTTGATTAAAAATTAAACTTACCTTGGTTTTTCAAGGCAAAAACTATGCAGTGGAAAGTTAAGAGAAATGTAACACCGCTCATCTTGAAAGCATTCATTTTATGAGTCACTATCCATTCCAAAAATCATAATAATGTTTTCATACCCGACAGAGCTTTGGAGCTCTTCGAGAAATACGTCGTTCTAGTGTAAACCGCATAACAGGTGACCAATATGATACTTTGAAAATTTATTTGCTATTCAAATGAGTTGTCGAAGGGAACCTTGTGGAAGTATAATGATGAGAAGCGCTAAGACTGCGTGTTGTCATAAATTCTTTTTGCATGATACAAAGCAAGACATACTTTATTAGTGGTGTTCTCAGAAGTGGTTAGCGTGCTTGATTATACAATTCATTGAAGGTCCGGGCCCGGGCCCTTGCCCTGACCAGGTCACCGGGAGCTGTTTTCTTGACCAAAACACTTCAGTCCCACAATGCTCCCCTCTCTCGCTCTACTCAAGACTAAAGTTTGCACCTGAGAACTCGGGGCTATTTCCTGCAATAGAGGAAATCCAGTTGCATAGTAATAATAGGCTATAAGACTAATCAGATTTGCTCTTTTTGTATTGTTAAATACGCGTTGAATCGTTAAATCAACACTTGTTAAGGTTTCTGTTATTGGGTAATGCCACTTTTTCCCATAACTATTCCACCTTGTTAACGATATTTCCTGTTTATCTTTCCTGCGGTAAATATCGCTGGTTTACACACGAGATCTGTTTAAACATAAGACCGCTTAGAGGGCACCTAGCTTCTAACGCATGACTTTGCTCTACCAAATCTCCACAATAAAAAAGTTGGAACAGTGCACATTAAGCTTTAACGTGTATGTGAAAGGAAAACTGATCTATTTTCGTATGGGGTCTTAAATTTACTAGTCACATTCTCGAAGCGTTTGTGACATAAAATTTTGAAACGTGAGTCAGATTTTACATTTTGTACGGTAAAACGAGCAGCACTAGAGGAAACGAAGCAACTCATCGTAGTGTAATCCCTGTAAAATTCTCCAATATTCAGCAAAGTCAACGAGAAAAGGCAAATCTGAAACACGAGATTGCGTGAACTTGTTTTCGTTTTGAGGACGGATCGATATCGACGATACTGTTGCTGGAAAATGAAAATGGTAAAAGATGGATACATAATCATAATCGATCGATGGAATGCTCACTTTCGCCAACTCCTTCCATGCCGACATCTTCTGTCCGATGCGGGAATCAATCAGAGTACGTACGTGCCATGATGGGACGAAATTGATACAAAGCAAAATTAAATCAGTTGGGTGAAACCAATTGAAGCCTTGTTGAATGATGAACGCGCCTGAAATAAATAATTAACAAATCATTGTAGTCCCTAAGAAACAAGGGAAGGCTAGTCCCTTGCAGTCTAGCGAAGAGAGAGATGTATCTTGCATTCAATTGCTATTAGCGTGACAACTAGAAGCAGCTGACCCCTTTCAGCTCTCTTTCACTTTTAAGAAATTAGACTACCTTCCCTCGAGAGAGCAAGAGCTGAATTTTCTTTTGTCAACACTAAAAGCGAACATTGTACAAATTGATATTTTAAACATACCTTTGCTTTCAAACAACAACAAACATATGAAACATATGTGTGAACTGCGGTTATGAGACGTATATGAGAACGATCCTTCGCAGTAAAGCACTATTTGAGCAATAGTGGAAATCAGACCTGAAAAAAAATTTCAGGCCTGTACGGGATTCGAACCACTGACCTCTGCGATACTAGTGCAGCGCTCTACCAATTGAGCTAACAAGCCAACTGGGAGCAGGCCATTTGATGGCCTGCTCCCAGTTGGCTTGTTAGCTCAATTGGTAGAGCGCTGCACTAGTATCGCAGAGGTCAGTGGTTCGAATCCCGTACAGGCCTGAAATTTTTTTCAGGTCTGATTTCCACTATTGCTCAAATAGTGCTTTACTGCGAAGGATCGTTCTCATATACGTCTCATAACCGCAGTTCACACATATGTTTCATATGTTTGTTGTTGTTTGATTTATCATCTACGAGTTTATATCGAATTAATTTGATGGCCTGCTCCCAGTTGGCTTGTTAGCTCAATTGGTAGAGCGCTGCACTAGTATCGCAGAGGTCAGTGGTTCGAATCCCGTACAGGCCTGAAATTTTTTTCAGGTCTGATTTCCACTATTGCTCAAATAGTGCTTTACTGCGAAGGATCGTTCTCATATGCATATACCTTTGCTTTGTTGAAAATTTACTTCTAGACGTAATAACTGGGTTTCCGTCATTGTTCAGTATATTTTGATGCGGTAGGTATTTATATCCTTGAGTAAGCATTCTTTTCTTAACATTAGAGATAGCAGGTGTCATTCTGTGACGTCCTTTCCTCCCTAAAAAGGCCACCTCTCCACGTTAACCCCCTCCCTCTTTCTCCTGACTTTCCTTCTATATCATTCCACAAGTGGTTTATTGTTTCGGTTCCAATCACCTGTCCAGTGTCAGACTGCTGGAGGTGAAGTAAAACATCATTTACAGACATGTTTGTCCGCCTTATCTCTATAAGAACTATTAAATTGCTCTTAACCACTGTTCTTTCTTAAATAACAAAAACACCATGTCGACTATTAAAGAGAGCAATATTGAATCTTTTTTTATCACAAAATTTCGATTTGTTGTGGAGTCATTCATGTTTAATCGTAAAAACGACCTTTGTTGTATTCTATTTTTATAACCTATTTTCATATCTTTATTAATCTTCGGGTTCTATCTCAAAAATGGCTTTAAAATAAAGAGTATGCAATAAATCAAGACTAACCCTAGAAACAGAATTTGGTTGTGTTTAGCAGAGACCGGCAACCACTGTGAATACCAAATTGAACAATATAGGACATTTATCATTTAAAGTTTAATGTTTCTGAAACAATCAGAACTGGCTGCTTTACCATTCGGATACGCTACTTACATGTTCGTATATCCATTTTCTGACGTTTTATCTCAGTTCTACATGAGTGACGGAATGAAGACACGACAAAAGCATTCCTTTCTAAGTCTATCCGTCGTTTACCCTTATTTTAATTCTAAATGAAGAAAGGGCACATGAAGTAGGACCTCCAGCTATGCGCGGGCTTACCATTGTTCGTGTCCTTGGACTCAAACAGTAAACTCCAAGGGCATAGCAAAGCCATGATTGTTTTGGGAAACATCAACCGCTGTTCAACGCCTGGTTGTTTTCATTTTCGCGCAGCGACAAACAAAGGAAATAGAACATGTGTCTTGTTTTGCACACTGGGTATCTTGGAAATACGAATTTCGAAACGATATTTTACTGATTTTAAATGGTGAAAATTGTGAAAAATACTGAACAGAATATGTGTGCAGCTCATTATGAATTTTTTTATTTATCAATTAGTTTGAATGGAATGCTCGTTGCATATCAAAAAACATCTGCTTTGCACTAGATATTTACCCTTTTGAAAACCAAGCCCGTACGTTGTGGTGAGATAGGACTTTGTGGAAACAAAAATATTTTCCTATTCTGGTTTGATAGCTGAAGCGACACTGCCAATATTTACTCCAGTTATTTCGCAAAATGTTCGCTACTTCATGGCCACTCAGTTAAAGATAAGGTAGAGACTCGCCAATCGAATGACAAGGATTTGACCGGGTTCAATGTCATTTACATTGAACCATTGCGCATTTTTAAAACACTTTTTAACGAGCCTTACATTAGCTATTTCTGCTACAAAGTGAGAAGCGAAGCTGTTTTAAACGGTGATTTTGGAAACAGGATTTGTTTGAAATATTGTTCAAGGTGAGTGCCAATTTCGATATCGCCCTGGAATTATTTGTCTAATCGTTTCAGCAGTACAGCTTCTGTTTTATGACTTATTGCATTTGTCAATGGTGATGTTGGTGAAACTGCGCACTGAAATGTTGCGGTGCTCTTTACTATCATTCTTATCATCCCAGATTGTGGCGCTTAGAAGATAATACCGAATTCCCGCTAAACACGGATACAAAAACCGCATGTTCAGGGAGCGAGCCACATTGAATTCTCTTAAACTATGCACTTTTTTACGATGACCCGATGTGAAGTACCTCAAATGCTGGGTAGATTATAATAGAAATAAAATTGTTTTTATGGCTCACATTTCGTCAATCAAAACATTCTGTAGCGGATATATTTAGCTAGGGTCAAAGCGAAAGGAACAATTTTAGCTTAAAATTTGTGAATCCATATCTTCTACAAGGAAAACCCGGTGCCTCTGATACTGCAGTCGTTTGTTATTCTCAGACTGACTTTGTGGCCAAGGCTATCGTGTCCCTGTTTTCATACAGTTGCAAATTATCCGTGACTAGCGCTAATAAGAGGTACAAACGCTACTCTAAAACAAGCTATTTATATGACATCGGTTGGGGGGGTGACGGCATCGCTGTTGCCTCTTCGAACAACGAAACTTCGTCACTTGAATTAAAAATTATTTACCCCGTCTCTCAGTGGTCTCCAATCCCCAACTTCTTCTTCCCATCCTGGCCTTTTTATTACACTGTCCGTGATTCGTAAAGTTGGAATCAGTCACACAATAGAAGCAGAAAAAATTAAGGGGGCACTGTACTGATTCTTTTACCAACAGAAGTCAGCAAAGAAATGCGGAAATGCATTTTTATACGGTATACGTGACTGAGCGAAATGATAATTCCTGTAGAAGAATGACTACTTGAACCGTGTTCTGTTTCCTTTCTGCTCGATTCTCAAAAGCTGCTGTTGCTTTTTCAATTGCCTCCTAAACATGTCTTAAGTTTTTCGAGCGAGTTACCAAAAAAATTGTTTAACAATATATCGGTGGAAGTAATAAATGTTGTGCCAGATAGTTTTATCGATCGCTCTCAGTTGCAAGATGTTTCAGGAACTTTCCTCTTCATGAAGGACCCATACGATAAAGAACTTAACCCTTTCAGAGCTGAACAAACACCAGATTAGTCCTTCGATTACATCTCTTTCCAAACTACCCCTTTGTTTGTATCATTCAAAGTCTCTTATCTTTTAATTAAGGGATCATTCGTGGAAGGGAACACCTGCTGTCCGTTTTTCGATCCAAGAAATTGAGTTTTATTCGTCTAATCTGGTTCTTTTTTCTTTTATTTTATTTCCCTTTCGCTAGTGTCCTATCTCTGAGTGACTAAAAATCGTGAAAGGAGAATCATGATTTAAGAGACCTGGAAAATTTGACAGCGCGCAGATCAATATTAAGCAACACTTGAGGTGTGTTCCTATTAACCTTGGTCGCGAGGAAAATATCTCGCAACCTATCGCCGCATGCCTTCTCGCAAAGCTCACGTATTTGCCCGCTTGGAGAAGGAAAACAGAACTTTTGTTTCCTTCCTTTACGTAGGTTTACTTTATCTTACATAATCTGCTCCTTATATCAAAGGTCAATACAAAGAGGTTAAGCTCGCATTAGTTTGAGTTGTCTTTAGGACTTTAAACATTGTCGCTATTTATTAAAAAGGTAATGTTGAGTTAGAATGGTTAAGCATCAAAGTTAAGGGGTCCTGAGAGTTTATTGAAATAAACAGTGTTCGCGTACTTGTAAAATTCAGGCGAGTCATCGAGATACAGAAATCGCCCCTAACTTTACAGAGGCTAGAATACCAATGTATGTGGCTGATAGGAAAAATATTGCTCGGAAAAAAATGCCCAACATTTTTTTTGGTGGAGTATGGGGTGAGACAACTTATGGTGAGAAATTTGGTCAAAATTTCTTTCAGATGATTCAGGGATTATCTACAGATTTATTTATTCTATTTACCTATTATTATCATCAATTCAAATCAGTGTTGTTTATTGAAACTCGATACCAATTCAAATTGGTAACCAGTTAAGAAATTAAAATTTCGTTCTACAGTTACTTTGTTTATAGAACCATTGACGATTATCGGATATTCATTAAAATTTTAGAAAAATAACGAGGCAGTAAAATCAACGACTCCCATGATTTACACGATAAAAAACAAATGGTCTACAAATATTCGCTCGTTAATTGCCAATTTAAATCAGTTACCGGGAGACCAAACGCGGCGCAGATATTTGTGGTTTGTCCTACGAGTATTTTGCAAAATCTTCCTAACAACCGGCTTAAAACTTATGTTAAAACGCGTCTTCAAACCTTCAAAGAAAAATGAATAGAAAAAAAAACATATTAGATAATAAACAGCATTTTTGAAACTGCTCGGTGAACTTGATCGATGAAAATAGTTGGTGACGTCAGCCGCTGTGCCGACGAGCACAAAGAACTCAATATAGAACACTTAGCTCGTATGGAGTCATTATTCAGCCGCTTTTGTTAGAGAATAATTTATTCAAACAATGCGTATGGCCACAAACAGCGTAGAAACTGGTAATTGAAGCGTTAAATAACTCCGCAAACTTGTTGTAAACTCGCAAAATTTGCCGATATCTGATCGCAGTCGTTTTTCTTGAACACACAGGGTACTCGAGGACGCGTGTTGGACAGCATGTCGCAGAAAACTGAAGCCTTGGCCGAGTTGTTTAACTGCACCTGGAGGCCAGATTTAAAGGTAAGGATGATATTTTTAGAGTTGAATAATGCAGCTGTGTCTCGTCAAAGTCGTTAAATGTACACAGAGCCCTGCTTTGGTGTTTGGAAGGGTAATTTGTAAGCGTAAACAGACCTCGAATAAAAACTTAATAGTCACGCAGGTTGCTAGTCGATCGAAAAATGTTATTAACCAGCGAACCGTTGATAGTATTCACGTACAAACTTCAAACATGTTGTTTGTGACAATATTAGCGCCCGTTCCTATCAAGTATTCAATGTTATATATATGATGGAATGCGGGGTTAAAATTCCGCGTTCATCAGCGCTGCCAACTTGTTGACTGACCCCTCGCGGCTGGTTTGAAATGATCAACACTTGAGTCACTGGTTTCTGTCGAGAAAACAATCACTATGGCGTTTAGCGTACTGCTTTTAACAAGCGATTTGATTTAAGATGGCCTTATTCTCTCATAATACACAGGTAAGCCTAGAACGTGCTTTTATAGTGTACAGCTAAACCCTATGTTAATAAGCGCTTTTGAGGTAGTGTTTATTTTAGTAAATACTTGTCGCTACTGATGTCTGTTTTACTTCTCATCTGAGTTTGTGCCCTAGCACTCATAAGATAAAGAACACGATAGATGATCATTCACGCTTCGATAGTTTGTTTTCAATTAGATTTTAAACGTTCGTTAAACGAGCTTTCGCTTTCTGAGGGAACTTTCCTTTCACAAGTAGAGCTATAGATTTGGTGATCAATTGCCTTGTGAGCTCGAAATATTTTTATTACACAGTTTCTTTGTTTACAATTATCATCCGATAACCCTCCACGCATAATGGCCAGATATTGAATTTCTCTTTACCAAAATAAACTCAACAATTTTCATCTCGATGTTCATGTGCAACCCCGTCGCCCTCTCTTTGTGCAGAAACATTGCTATATCGGGTTAATCAAATCACCAAACTTTTGAAAGCGCTAATACAAGTGAACGGCAAAATAGAAGAAAATGTTCCTGCCTAAACAGGAAATGGATCATTAATTTTTTTTTTTCAAATGTAGTTATACTCGCCCTTTGTAAGTCTTAAAGCTGTAATCCTCTTATCTCTGCTAACAAATGAACCAGGTTGTTCAATTTTTTCATATTTTTTAGAATTTTTTTTGCCTTTGAACTTACTAGAACTAGTGAGCAGCACTTCTGCGAACAGTAGTTGTAAAACTTCATTATTCTCCGACGCGTTTCGTCTAACTGTCGTAGACTTCTTCAGGGAGTTTTACAAGTGTAACTAGACGCCTAGTGGCTATTACAAGGGCCAATGACCTCAGTGGCTTGGCAGGACTTGCGAACAGGAACAAGCGAAGTTGTGCCAAGCCTCTATGGTCATTGGCCCCCGTAATAGCCACTAACTTTGGCTTATAAATACAGGCGTCTCGTTGTACTTGTAAAACTCCCTGAAGAAGTCCACGACAGTTAGACGAAACGCGTCGGAGAATAAAGAAGTTTTACAACTACGGTCCGACCTCTATTAAGCGGCCACCTATTAAGCGGCCACCCTCCATTGTGTGGCCACTTTCTAAAGTCCCGATTTATTTCTCAGTTAACTGCTGTATTTGATACCTCTTTTCAACGGCCACCTCTATTAAGCGGTCGCGGCCACCTTTCTGTTGTCGTAAGTGTATTTTTTACATGGTTTTTTACCTCCATTAAGCGACCAGCAAATTATCTTTCCAAGCAAAATGGTGACAGATGATATAAGGTGATAACTGATAACAACAAGAAAACAAGAACTGCAATTTAATCTCCACCATAACATGTCACAAGCCACATACACGTGCAAACTTTTCACATCCGGTACTATACAAACATAACAATAGCTAACAATAGATAGAGCTGAACCACTGTTTTGTTACAACCAAAATCTGTACAGGAAAACTTTATTACTACTGTACTGGAAATCTACAAAAATTCCTTGCTCCTCAAGTTTTGATTTTAACCACTGAATTGAAAACTCGTCCCCTGTGAAGCAGTACTCGCATGGAATTTCTAAACCATAGCCGGCCCCTCTGTTTACGTGTTTGCCTTTCACTACAGCTCTTCCTTTGTTTGTTGGCCTCTTGAGAAATTTTGTAAGCCATATGGCTATAAGCCCTACGTGCCCTCTGTTTAGGGACCGGTCATTATTTATCGCCTGGGGGGGGTCGGAGTATTTTTGTTGTCACATCGAAGCATTTACCTGATCCCCCCGTAGAGTATCTGGTTTTTTAGAGATCCCCCCTTATCGGTAGTGGAAAGTTTCATGATCCCCCCCCCGCTTTTCTCCCAGCCACCGCCAAATAACTTTTTGAATATGCAAGTGATATTTTAATAGTGGTACTTACGTCTCATGGACCTTGAACCACAACGGTAAATATTTGCTCGTCAGATACGAACTGAATTGTCGAGGAAGTGCCAATCTCAGGCTGAAAACGTTATGAAACAATTTTGAGCAATTGTAAGTATTCCATTCTCAAAATCTTGATTACCTTTCTAATTTAGATCGTGCCTGAATAAAAACGTGTATGTTAGACTACGATAGTGATTCTTTTTTACAAAATGGAGGGTCTGTAAAAGGGTTTGGGTTTTGTGTCTGGGCTAGAATAGAGTTTATATAATACAAAATACAACTGAACGTGGTCTTGAATATATGGTTGGGGGAGTCCCAGCGGCAAATCCTACCAAAGTATTTACAAATGCAATCACCCGGGGTCCTGGCGCGACCTAAAATTCCTTTTTTTTTGGTCTGATCCCCCCCATTATGCTTGTCAATTACGGCTGATCCCCCCTAAAGGTCTTCAAAAAACCATGTGATCCCCCCCTAAATACTCCGACCCCCCCCAGGCGATAAATAATGACCGGTCCCTTAAGAGCTAGAACTAAAGCCTGGGCTGGAAATGCACTTGATGTTTTGTTACAATGAATTTTGGATCTATCTTCAAATATGTTCACTTTTTAAAAGCATTTTGAAATATAGAGTCATTAAAATCATGTTTTCTGCCATTCCTATCTAATTTAAATTGTACCTCTATTAAGCGGCCAACCTATATTAAGCGTCCACTTTTCAAAGTCCCGGGGGTGGCCGCTTAATAGAGGTCGGACTGTATTACATTTATTAGAGATAAAATGTTTATTTATTAGATAGAAGTCCAAATATTCTTGGCAGACAAAAGACGATTTCTAGTGAGGTTCCCATTTTGAGAGACCTCAGGAAACAGGGTCATTCAGTTCAAGAGAGAATTGCTCTCAAACTGGAGAGTTCATTATGGATGTTTATTTCAGAGGGAAAAGGTTATTTCAGGGTGTTATTATTAGTGAGGAGGAACAATTACTTGGAAGGAGTTTATTGCAGTGGTACATCACCAGACATGGTTCTTGAAATTGCGTTTTTTGGTTCTTTAAAATTGCGTTTTCTTTTCCTTTTTTCCTGTCGAAAACCTCCATTCGCAATTCATGAAACTTGATTTATTCCGGAAATGTATTTTTTAAGCTAGTTTTGTGAGTCTGATTCGCGTGATTCCAAAGTGATCCCTTTTAGAATAAAATCACGTTTAGCTGTTCATAAGCACTACCTAAATACTTCTCTCTCTCCAAGGAGCTCGTGATTTTCACTTTATTTAAATACTTCTCTCTCTCTCTCCAAGGAGCTCGTGATTTTCACTTTATTTTGATTGTTCTTGCTGAGAAACTACTGTGTATTATTACAAGTCTCTCCACAGGTAACTCAGGCTCACTGTTTGTGTCACGTACCCATGGTCAATAGAGAGAACATATGGGGCGAAGCTCAAGTCTGGAAATTTGCTTGAAAATGGAAATAAAAATCAATGAAACTTACCATATGGCGATTTAGTGTCGTCCTTAATATGTACACGAAGTTTCGGGAAAAATACTCTTCTTCACCTTTCCTTCATAGAGAGAGAAGATAGGAGGCTGACGGCAGCGTTGATGACCTATCGATCCTCAATCTAGCACATTTTTTTCGCGAAAATCCAATCCAGTCGCCAAATAAACACGTCGCGCTCGTAGAACAAGAATAACTCTAAACCGCGAATTCACTAAAGTAGCTCCAGCTTGAAATGCCAAGCCAGCAGGCTCCGTAAAACTTGTACGTACTAGAATGGCGGCCCGAAACCATTATGCGTTGGCATCATAACTGGTCCATTTCAAACTGGCACTGAGCTCAGCGCACCTGGTGACGACTACACCCTCGGGAATATCAAATTTTGTTCTATCCATCTCGGTGTGTGATTGGCTGTTGGGAAAGAATGGATTCTGGCCAATATTTCCGAGGGTGTAGTCGGACGGTGAGTTCTACCTTTGAGCAATCTGGGACTCCCCTCATTCTACGGGGACTTATTATACTCGTCACCAGGTGCGCTGAGCTCAGTGCCAGTTTGAAATGGACCAGTTATAATGCCAACGCATAATGGTTTCGGGCCGCCATTCTAGAGGGTTAACGTACAAGTTTTACGGAGCCTGCTGGCTTCGCGTTTCAAGCTGGAGCTACTTTAGTGGATTCACGGTTTAGAGTTATTCTTGTTCTACGAGCGCGACGTGTTTATTTGGCGACTGGATTGGATTTTCGCGAAAAAAATAGGCTGGATTGAGGGTCGATCGGTCTCCAACGCTGCCGTCAGCCTCCTACCTTCTCTCTCTACTATGAAGGAAAGGTGAAGAAGAGTATTTTTCCCGAAACTTCGTGTACATATTAAGGACAACAACAAATCGCCACATGGTAAGTTTCATTGATTTTTATTTCCATTTTCAAGCAAATTTCCAGACCTAAACTTCGCCCCATATGTTCTCTCTATTTAACTATGTGTACGTGACACAAACAGTGAGCCTGGGTGACCTGTGGTCTCTCCTGGAGATAAAGGAGACTCTCACACGATATGAAATGTTTCGCCTTTCTCCCAGATCCTCACTTTTGAAATGAATTTTATTTAAGATTCATTTCATCCCGTAATGAAAGTTAGGTGTTAAATTTAAAAGTAACTTGAATTAATTCTTGCAAAGAGCACATTGTTACTGCGTAAATTTTGCAAATCAACTTTTTACTTATGGACCGGTTATAATTTCTTACCTAGGAGGGAGACTGAATTTACCTGATCCTACCCATAAGGCTCTGCAACATTCTTATGATCACTCTTATAAGATTCTTCTAATTGTCTCTTTAATTGGTCCTTAAAAATTCTCTCGATGAACGTTCTCGGTAGCTTCGTAACGAATCGTGTGTGTTCTAGGAGAGAGTGGTTTTTGACTTTCAGTCGTGGATGACCCATCTGTTTTTGAACCAGCACAATTTTCTTTCAATTGAAAACTGCGCAGACCATTCGGCGGAAAGACGCGATAGTTCTTATGGTGTTAGGGCAAGCGTTTCAAGAATGGCTCAGTGGCGAACAGAAGTGAACAAATCGTCAACAACTTTTGGCTTTTGTCTTCAGTTAAGGCTTACAAGTGAACCAAGTTACTAACCTCCGTTAAGGTGATTCCACAGAAAAAATCTATTGAACAATTCAGTTTATTTACACTTTCCTCAACTGTTCCTTACCGATGTCTGTTTCGAAAATCACATTAAGGTGGCTCACAATAGTTTTTAGGTTTTCTAGCACTTTTACATTTGAGGGATTCAATAAAACAAAATAATAATTTTTCTTACACTTTCTTGGTAACAGTTACTAGCTCAATCATCAGTGAACCAAAACATAATCACGTGGCGTCATCAGCTGTTACCATAGCAACAGCATATGGTTGTAAATAAGAGCCATCATGGAACTTCTAACGCTAATAGCGCAAAAATTAACTCGGTGACCCCTATTTTTCTTAATTTTATCCAATTTTACATGGAAGTGGAAGCAATTATAGAGAGTTATAAAAAAATCTCTGGTGCAGATATTATGTAATTGCTAAAAACCGTAATTTTTGAGTGGCTATAAATCCGGTCCAGAGAATTTTTTTAAATTTTACCAGTACTTTTCTCTTAGTCCACACTACCCAATTTTAAAATAAAATAGTGGGGTCACCGGACTTGTTTTTTAAATAATTCACTTCGCGTCTAAAGAAAATCCACGCGCGTCTCGCGCGTTTCCAAAATCTGGCCTTTACAAGATCGCGCTTTTCGCATGCGCGTACGTTGTCCGCTGGTCAAAACCTTGATTTGTTTCGAAGAGTCACTCGCTCGATTTTCGGTCGATTTCATCAGCTTAATTAGTCGTTCAAGTGGACCTGTAAATTATTTTTCAAGTGCCGTTAACAACCTTGCTTCGTTACTACGTTTTGGAATGTTTCGGTCATTTAAATCTGGCTAATGTTACGCGAGGTACGTACATTGTCATCAAGCACCTCCAGAGGCACAACACGTGCTGGCCAGTTTCTGCAGTTTAAATGTGGTTAAATGGAAACACATAAAGTTACAATTTACCAACAATGGAACCAAAGGAACTATTCTTCTTTCGGAAATGTTTCCTGAAAGTGGTTTGCAATGGCATCGAGAATACGCTTTGTTCGAGTGACACGAGGTTTCCTCGCTGTGTTTTGGGAAGGAGGCATGCTGAGGATCGCAAGC